>NC_133319.1:11206986-11207730 GCF_012295235.1 Primulina huaijiensis
TTCATGATGCTCTTCACGGGTTCTCTTGTTTTGATGTTTCAGGTGCATGGCTCGACTCCAGGCTCACTAGGCTACATCTAGACACATGCTAGGGTGTATCAAGACTATGATGGTCCATTCAAACAAGCCACATGCATGATAGATTTCGAATTTGACAGCAACTCTTCAATCTTGGCCCTTTTAGTTTTCGAAAAATCTGTTGTGTGCTGTCAAGGTGATGGATCTGATCTGGGCTGCCACAAGGCATATAGCCATGGTTAGATCACTCCCCTAGCATGTCTAAGACGTGACTAAGTTGCCCTTTTGGTGGCTTGGTCCCTGGTTAATCGGTTTTTACAAAATACTCAAGAACAGCCCCTGCACCCTTCGGCTTATCATTTTTGACAGCATGTGTGTTTCGACTTTTGTGGAATGGTGTGGATCTTGGTTGGCCTATGGCCCTTAGCCACGGTTCATACCATGCCCCTAGATGTCTAGATCGTGTCTTGGTCAATTAAATGGCCACTCGAACGATCGGTGACAGCTAAACAAGAACAATGCCCCGACGCGCAGAATTGGTTCTCGGTTGGAACGTTTCGGTTGTTGCTGGTGTGATGCGAATTGTGGCTGGCCTAGGGCCCTTAGCCATGGTTCAAATCATTCCTTGGGATGTTGTTGAGAGGCTCTGGTCGGTGGTTCAAGCCCCAATGGCCAAAAGTCTTGCAAACGACGCAAGGAATCAAGACGCTGCTGCTGTATTTTTTT
>NC_133319.1:11207744-11428285 GCF_012295235.1 Primulina huaijiensis
AAAATGGGTACAGGATATTTAATTCAGTTATTTAATTATATTACGTGCAAAAATACAAATTTTGAGATTTATGCGATATTGCTTGTGGTCACTTTACTATCATGCTTAAGTCCGGTCCCCAGTATCGGCCCGGTCACCAGTTACCGGTCAGTTCAGTTGTTTCACCCAGTACTGTGGCAGTAGTCTGATCAGACGTAAATCCGATCCCCAGTATCGGTCCGGTCACCAGTATCGGTCAGCTCAGTTCAGTTCAGTTCAGGGACCACTTGCGTAGACCATAATCTCACAGAAAATTATTATATGCTATTTCAGTACAGGGCTCCAAGGAGCAAACAGTTTCACTATGATTTTCAGTTCAGCTATGCACGTATTATAATTAATCATGACACGACATTTTACGATATGCCTCATGACATGAAATTTTACTCCCATGCAATTTTACTATATTTACTCGTTATTTACGATATATGCATGTTGAGTCTTTAGACTCACTAGACTTGATTGTTGTAGGTACTGATGATGTCGGGATCGAGGGCGGGGACCAGTGAGCTAGCTCGAGTCGGCAGTAGTGGCACCCGAGGACCTCAGTTTCAGCACTTGCCATTTTGATGCTCAAATATTTTATTAGTTATTGAATACTTTAACTTGTTATTTTGGCAAGTAATAATTTCTTCCGCTGCTGTTTTGAACGTTAAATATTTTATCAGTTTTTGGTATGAATGAGGCACTCCATTTATTTTAAAAGAAAAATTTTAAATTTTCCGCAAATTTTCAAGTAAGGATTTTTAGGCCTCTACATTGCATATCAGCTTACAAGAAGCATTACGCCCAGTTATGAGGGGACACTTCAAAGTTATATCAGCTTAGATTAGAATCTTATTTCCCTCAGTGTGTGAGAACACTTTTTTGTAATATTCATTGTTCAGTTCTCACACACACGCAGACACCACCACCCAAATTACAGTCTTGCACAAAGACAATAAACTTGTGTATGTAGTCTTTGACACACAGACGTTAACCAATTGTTGGCTGGAAAGTGCTGCCTTCAGTCTAGAGTAGAAGTTTAGTTAGGCAGTGGGTAAGTCCTAAGCTATGTAGGATTTGTACAAGGTGTTGTATAAATCTAAGTCTTCTAGTGTATCCTACTCGTGGAGGTAGAAGGGGTGACGTAGGAGCAGTTGAAGTCTTCGAACATCCATAAACATATCCTGTGTCTTTTAACTGTTTAACTGCTTGTTTTGTTCTTAACTGATTTGATCAGTTCAGTTGATATCGGTTCAGTTTTGTCCATAACTGAACTGATATAAGCTCTAACTGATTTTCCCGTAAATTCAGGTCTTCAATTGCACAGTATATAAAACATATCAGTTTTCATAACAAAGGATTATTTCAAGTGCTTTCCGCTTGGTTTAATACCAAACTTGATCTAATTCATCGATGTATACATTCTTAGAACACGAGCTATTGCATTTCATTAATTTATTGTGTTAAAAGCACCCCTAAGGTGCCGAGCACACGATCCGTCAATTGGTATCAGAGCAAGGTGTTCTAAGAAGGACATTTGAAAATTGATACCTTAAAATGTATTTTAAGATGGTATTTAAAATGGTTTTCAAAACCCTTTTAAAAATTTATATATCATGCGTTTATTGGAAAAGAGTGGATTGGCTCTTCAAGTAACATCGTAGCCATTTCACTCGACTCCGCAATTTTGCTGTTTGAGCAGCTTGCAGGGTTTTGAGTTCAACTGACAGTAGTTCAGAAAAACTGATCTGTAAACAAGACTTCAGTTGCCAATCTACCAGTCCAACTGATCTGCAGATAAAACCCAACTACCAGCTGAAACTGATGAGTTAATTGGAGCTTAATCATCATAAGTGCCGCCGCTTAACTACCATATCAGATCAGAAGAGATGATCAATGCGGTTCAGCAATCAGTTGAGTCCAGTTTGCATCAGCTAGACCAGTTAGCCAGCATAGAAGTCAAGTTCATAGCAGCTATCTGTCCATCTGGCAAAGAAATTCAAAAATATGCAGTATATCAAGCATTTAATGCGACCAGTAGTTGGTACATTTAGTTCTATTATGTGTAAACAGATTGATAACTGATGTTTTTTAAAATTCAGCTAAATGTAATAGCATTTTTCCCTTACATAACTGATGCACTCAATTATAATACAAAGGAAGTTTATTTGATTAAATAAACATCGAGTTATCCAGCTAGTTTAAATATAACTGAACTGATATTTCCAGTTTTTACGTAACCTTAACTGCTTGAATAATAATTGCTGCTGAAAATATTTTAAAATCATGTAACTGATTATATTTTTAAAGGAGATTTTTTAGTTCAGTCCTTGAGGGGGAGTTTTCTTTTCCATCGAACTGAAAAATATTTTTAAAATGTTTTCCACCCGTTTTTAAATTCAGTTTTTGAAGGGGAGTTTTTTTTTTAAACTGATTTTAATTATGTCATCCCTCAAATTGAAATTTCTTTTATTTAATTTAAGTTTTTATCGCTTTAACTATTCAAGTTTTGTGAGCATCAAAACGGGGGAGATTGTTGGAACTTTTCAAGTTCGCAATCTTTGCTTAATTTTGATGTTAACAAAACTTGTTATTTTTTTTCTAATAATCTACCTTTAGGGCGCAGCAGCTGAAATAGTCGAAACTGAAGCGATCGAGATGCTAACTGATCGCACGAACTGACCAGCTAAACTGATGAATCGTAAGAGCAGTTCAACTGATAAAGAGTCCAGCTGACCAGTTCAACTGAATCAGTGAAATCAGTTAAGATGAAGAACCAACTGATTTCACCTCACCGCAACAAGACCAGTTAAGAACTTCAGTTAGGAGCAATCAGTTGCAGATCACGACAAGCTTACTTAATGGATTACAGCTGTGCGCAAAGGTACAAAAGCAATTGTACTATCACAGTACAATCATGAACGTTGCATCAGAAGCTTAAAGCCAAAAGTTCCGGAATGGATTCCAAAGAACAAATTCAAAATGCAACGGATACAATAATTGAGTCTCACTGTACGATCAAGCTTCGTGCCTATAAATAGAAGATCAGTGAAGACTCAGGAACAACAAAATATACACAGTGTGGCTAGAAGAGAGAACACAAAAAAATAAGAGAGGGCACGCATATTGCATATCAGCTTACAAGAAGCATTACGCCCAGTTGTGAGGGAACACTTCAAAGTTATATCAGCTTAGATTAGAAGCTTATTTCCCTCAGTGTGTGAGAACACTTTTTGGCAGTGTTCATTGTTCAGTTCTAACACACACGAACACACCACCACCCAAATTACAGTCTTGCACAAAGACAATAAACATGTGTATGTAGTCTTTGACACACAGACGTTAAACAAGTGTTGGATGGAAGGTGCTGCCTTCAGTCTAGAGTAGGAGTTCAGTTAGGCAGTGAGTAAGTCCTAAGCTATGTAGGATTTGTACAAGGTGTTGTATAAATCTAAGTCTTCTAGTGTATCCTACTCGTGGAGGTAGAAGGGGTGACGTAGGAGCAGTTGAAGTCTTCGAACATCCATAAACATATCCTGTGTCTTTTAACTGTTTAACTGCTTGTTTTGTTCTTAACTTATTTGATCAGTTCAGTTGATATCAGTTCAGTTTTGTCCATAACTGAGCTGATATAAGCTCTAACTGATTTTTCCGTAAATTCAGGTCTTCAGTTGCACAGTATATAAAAAATATCAGTTTTCTTAACGAAGGATTATTTCAAGTGCTTTCCGCTTGGTTTAATACCAAACTTGATCTAATTCATCGATGTATACATTCTTAGAACACGAGCTATTGCAGTATATTGATTTATTGTGTTGAAAGCACCCCTAAGGTGCCGAGCACACGATCCGTCGGGGGTTCTTCTTGCAACTTCCCCTTACCGTTAGGATCAGTCAGGACATGAGGGAGACTCAGTCCTGATGAGGTTGCGTCAATGCTTTCTGTAATTACGACCCTTTTAGGTTTAGCAACTGGTAGAGTGGAGAAGCCAGAAATAGTCGAAACTGCGTCAATGCTTTCGGTGATCTTCTTCTTCTTTGATTGGTCGTCAAAAAGAGGTAACTGAACCTCAGTTTATGGTTCAGTTTGTACAGCTCTCAGCGGTGTAGCCTTAATAGGCTATTGGGCTCTTGACTGAATCAGTCTTTCAGTTGGGATGGTTCCAACTGCAACAGCAGGCTTTGTTTTCAGAGTCCTGGGTCTCTTGGTGATTTTGGGTGAAGGAGTCTTCTCAGAATCAGACTCACTAACAATTAGTTTTCTCTTGATTATCTTCTTCCTGGTTGTCTTTTTTGTTTTGTGGACTGATTTGGGAGCCTCCAGCATCCCGATTTCCTTTTCGCCTTCAAGAATTGCTCAGAAGATATGTCCAGTTTGGGCTGTGGTGGCTGGACATTCTTAGCATTGAAGATTTTGAGCTTGGATGATCTTTCAGAATCATCACTCACCAACCCCTTGATTTTCAGCAAATAACTAAGCTGCACTGCATATCCCTTTGATTGCTTGGACGACTGAAATATGTTCCTCATAATGTTGAAAATGATATTCTTCCAGTTCAGTCTCCTATCAGCCATGATAGCAGTCATAGCATGAAATTTTTCCATCGTGAGAGCAGCAAAAGATTCCGCCTTCGCTAATAGTCCCTTGGCTACAGTATCAGCCAGCAACTAAACTTCTAGCTTTAGTTCCTTCTTAGGATCGGAAACTTTGATTTTCCGTCCATCAGCAGAGAATGCAGTTTGCATTTCTTCAACATCAGCAGTTTTGATTTCAGAAATATTTGCAAGCCCATCAGTAGGCAGCTAAAATAGATTCCAGTAGGATTCCTCATCAATAATCAATAGCTGACCATTGACAGTAGGGGCGATGGTGCCAGTAGTAGTGACGTAGCCATTAACGTAAAGTTCTTAAATCTCCTTAGGGTATATCTCCTGAGAAGATAATCCCAAAAGTTATTTGAGTCCATCTGCTTCCAGTTTGTTGAAGATGTTCTTCACAGCTTTATTAGGAACAGTCATAATAGAGGCAAAATTGATTGCCATAGCATTTTGAAAGTGAGCTGGTACTTGATTTGCCATTAGATGAATTGATTTTCTGCGAGAGAGAATGCTTTGAGTTTAGGTTTGCTCTGTAAATCAAAGTAAGAGTAAAGAAAAACTGAATAGAAGCGGGGTATAGTACATATGTATGTGACGGTTCAAATTTTGGACACATGTCAGTCCAAGAAAATTTGAATAAAACGTGTGCACGTGTGATGAAAACATGTGTAGAATATAAATGGATCACGTGGAGCCACGTTTCAAAATACTATTCAATAAAAGACGGCAATTAAATGCGTAAACAATCAGTCACATCACTTAATATAGAATATTATCCGATTAATCAGTTAACTTATGGGAGAAAATCAGTTGGGTCAACAACTGAGTGATCAGTTGTGAACTGATTCAGTTCAGTTGAAAAATAACTAACTATTGTCTTCTCAGTTAACCATTTAAATCCAATATTCCACCTTAATAAATGCATATAAATAAAAGAAAGGGTAAGAAAAACTCAGTTTGGATAAATCAAAAGCTTTCAGTTGACTTGAGTCTTTTCGTCTTCTTCTATTTCTTTGATAACAGTCTGTCTATAAATAAGAGTAATGATATTAGATAAAAATAAATCAGCAAACATGTCTAGTTCAAGCAGTTTTAACTTCCCGATTTCTTCATCAACACTTCGTCAAATAGAAACTTTGAAAGAACGCATCTAAGAGAAAGTCTGGTTAGGTGTCATGTCTTTTTGGATTAAGTTGCATGAACTCCAGAGTATACGGTGTCATGGAGAGGTCCCTAAAGCCAGAAAAAGAGCTATTGCTAGGAAGTACTTTCGGCGATTTGCCGTCACCCATGTCTCACAGCTAGTTACTGATCAAGTTCTGATGCACGTTATGCTGTGGAAGGAGTGGAACACGCTTGAGAACATCTCCTCTTCAGAAACTTTTAGAAGACTGTACTGTCAGGATTTGAATAACTAGTTAACCCTCTAGCAAGATGTCGTTGAGAGGGAAATGAATCGTGTAGTTTGGTTCCGCTTTTATTCAAATTGAATGAAGTTTCGATTCATTGTTGTCTCTTTTCTTATCTGCAAAACTAACTGGCATCAGTTGACAAACAGAGAACTAACTAAATAAGATAACTGATAAGTGATTAAACTGACATCAGTTGACAAACAGTTAACTAATTGAATACAATAACTGATAAATAACTAACTGAATAAACTGCAACTGACATAACAAAAATAAACTGATATAATTAAGACAAGTCGATTAAACCATCAATATTGCGAAAGTGAGAAAACTTAGTCTCTGGTAATGATTTGGTGAAGATGTCAGCAGCTTGTTGTTCAGTTGGCACATATTCTAGTCTGATTGCTTTCTTCAAAGCATGATCTCTGATGAAGTGATGCCTAACATCAATGTGCTTGGTCCGAGAGTGAAGAACTAGATTATATGTGATCGCAATTGTGCTGATATTATCACAAAATATGGGCGATTCTTTAGCATCAATTCCATAATCTTTCAGTTGTTGTTGAAGCCAGAGCAGTTGGGCACAACAGCTTCCAGCAGCAAGGTATTCTGCTTCAGTTGTGGAAGTAGCTATGGATGTTTGCTTCTTGCCGAACCATGAGATCAGTCGATCTCCTCTTTAGCATACCATAATCCCACATTTTGCGTATTCTTAAGATATTTTAAAATACGTTTGGCAGCTGAAAAATGCGATTGCTTAGGATTTGTCTGAAATCTAGCACACATACAAATAGCAAATACAATATCATGACGACTAGCAGTTAGGTACAATAATGAACCTATTAAACCTCTGTAGAGTGTTGTCTCAACAAATATTCTCCCTTGATCATTGTATAGTTTAACTGATGAACTCATGGGAGTACTTGCAGCTGAACATGTTTTCATGCCAAATTTCTTGAGCAGTTCCTTCGTATATTTGGTCTGGCTGATAAAAATACCAGTTTCCAGTTGCTTCACTTGCAGACCGAGGAAAAATGTCAGTTCACCCATCATACTCATCTCAAATTTGTCCTGCATCAACTTGGAAAACTTCTTACAGTAATTTGGGGCTAGTTGACCCAAATACAATATCATCAACATAAATTTGCACAAATAAAAATGTGATCATTCTTAAAAAATTTGAACAAAGTTTTATCAACTGATCCAACAGTGAAATCATGATCAGTTAGAAATTTTGAAAGTGTTTCATACCAAGCTCTTGAAGCTTGTTTAAGACCATATAAAGCTTTGTTCAAATGATAGACATGATCAGGAAAAGAGTGATTGATAAAACTTGGAGGTTGTTCTGTAAAGCTCCGAAAATTTGAAGGTCCACGCAAACCACATGCATATAAGTTATTAAATTTCTTTGTATTTTAATTAAATGTTTTAATTATGTTGTGCATATTGACATGTTTAAAATATATTTTTCTATATGGTTGCATTAAAATGTATTTTAAAGGTTATTCGAGTTGCGATCGAGGAACGGAGACCGAGGGCTGAAAAATAGAAAATGTTTTTAATTATTTAAAATAAGGGTGATACTTTTTTTTAGTTTTCAAAATAAGGGGTTTTTGAGGTGATTTTATACGCCGGGACGTAAATTTTATCGGTGTTGGATTTTCAACAAAAATACTAACGTTTTGGCAGCCCGGTTAATAAATTCACAAACTTATTTAAACAAAATTATTTTTAAATATTTTAATTAAGCACAAATGGGCCTAATTAACATGATTAATGGGCCTAATCTTGGTTAGTACTTAATTAACTATATAATATGTAATTCTACCCCATTAAAACCCTGAACCCCACGCCTCCCCTACTCCCAAAAGCATCACAATTCTTTCACAAGCAAATACACGATACACACCACAATTTGAAAGAAAATAGTCGAAGCCTTCAAGGAAAATCAAGCCAAGGTTGTCGTCGCCGTTTTTCGCAATTGTCAACGAATAATTGTGCGTTAAATATGCAAAAGCACGCCATATTTCTTTCCTTAAAACATCTATCACACCATAGTATTTATTTTATAATTGTTTTGCATGAAAAATACATGTGTTTGATTATTTTACGGTACGTTACGTATTTTCAAAGTTTTAACGATTTTACGCTTGTTTTGAAATCGTTTTTGAAACCAACGGACACGCTGCCAAATTATGATCAAATATGAATGAATTAGGGATAAAACATGATAAAATAAAAGAAAAAACTAAGCTGGAACTGTGGGCAAAGAAAAGCAAAGAGGGTCGTGAGTTTGTTTGGGTTTTTTTTCAGGTGCAAGGTTCGGTTGTGGTGCATGGTGCAAGAGGGCTCGACCAGGTCTGGAGTTTGGGTCCTAGGGGTCATGGTTAGGTCCTATGTAGAGTCCTAGGAGGGCTAGGGCTCGCGCTAGGTTGGCTGGAAGAGCCCTTGCGAGAAAGGAGACTTCACGCGTGAGATTCAGTGTGGCCGAGAGTTACAGGGGCCATGGCTCGGTCTGGGGGCAAGATGGGTGGTCCATCAGGATCCTAGGATGATGGGCAGGGGTCGGGCTAAGGGCTGGATCGGCTGGGTGCGCTGTGGCTTGAGCCAAGAGTTGGAAGCGTGAGGGAAGCATGCGCGCAGGCTGCTGTCTACTGTTCTGGTGGCTTCACGCTTGGCTCAGGGGCTCGAGCTAGGGGTGGCTTGGGTCTGGTACTTGTATAGGGTCAGTGAGGGTTCGAGGTGGTTGCTGGTTAGGTGGCTGGGAGAGTCCTAGTTAGCCAAGAGTCCTAGGCGAGAGTGATGATCATGTGCACAAGTTGTTGCACTTGGCTTCAGGAGCTTTGCTGCTGGGTTCAAGGGCTTGGTCTGGTCTGGGCTGGGTCTGGGCGTGGTCCAGGGATGGCTAGGGTCAGGTGGGGCTCGGAGGTTAAAGGATGGTAGAGTCCTAAGGCAACTAGGAGTCCTATTACACCTAGAACTCACACACACGTACAAAGGGTCTTGGGCAGTAGGCTGTTTTGGGATTTAAGGGGCTGGTCAAGGGCTTGGGCTTGGTCAGGAGGGTTCCTAGGTGGGTTGGCTAGGGTTTGGCTCGAGGTGGCTTGGGCGTGGCTCGAGTAAATTGGGAGATGGCTCGAGTGCTTTGTTAAGATGTCAATTTAGAGATTTTAAGAACTAAAAATGGAACCATGGGTCCACGGGTGTGGTTCATGGCTCACAAGAGTAGAATAAATATTAAAAAGGTTATGTTTAAAGTTTGGGGTCAAAATAACGAGTTTTGGATTTATCTGAGATTTAATCGACTCACGAAACATTAATTAAAGAATTAATTGAAACGCCTAGATTTAAGCTTAATAAAATTATAAAAAATTATATTTAAGCTCAAATAATTATTAAAAGTCTAAGTTTTTAATTTGGAAATTTTATATTAAGGTTTGGTTTAATTCGTGATTAAAACGCATTAATATGTTATATTTAAAGATTAATTTAAAAGTCGTCGATTTAAGCCAAATGAAAATACGAGAAAATTTATGTAAGCTGAAATAATTATTTGGGAAATGTTAGAGTCAATGAAATTAAGAAAAAGTCAAAAACGTGAAATTTTACGTCTAGAGGTAAAACGGTTATTTTACACCTAGAAATTAGTAAACGTCATGACAGTGTTCTGAATGCTGTTTTATATGCTAATATGATTATTTTTAATGTTTATGAATTTTTATATGTTAAAATGATTATTTTAAATGTTTATGGATTTTTATATGTTAAAACGTTTATTTTAAATGTTTACGAATTAACATGTCAAAATATTATTTTAAATGTTATGATTTAATAGGTTAAAAGGTTGGTTTTAAAATTTTTATGAATTTTATGATTTAATATGTTATGATTTATTATTTTAAATGTTTATGGGTTTTATGATTAAACGAAAACGTTAAAAGAGATGTTGCATGCTTGGTTTAAAAGAAAAACGTATATGCATGTTTAAATTTTATAAAATGATGAAAATATTAAACGTTGAAGAAAGTGAAGTAATTGTGACTAATACGATGATAAGTTGGAAATTTCGTGACCGTTATGGTCCTAATGGGAGTCTAACGATCGTATTTCCTTGGATACGGATATGAACACATTTATGATAATATGTTAATACGCAAGGCCAAGGCCCAGTTGACCGATGAGAGTGTCGCTTGTGTCCCCGCCGCCCAGTACTGTGGTTACATGTAGATGGATCCATCGCATAACACGTATACGAACACGAAAGTCAAAATTAACGATCTGAATTCAACGAAAGGAAAAAGGAATATGTATATGTTGACGATGATATGAATACGTATATGTTGATGATTGTAAGGCTTGCGATTTAATTATCGTGATAACCTGCAATTAATGAATTGATGTGATTATGGTTAGACAAGCTTCGAGGAAAACATGACATAGCATGATTCATGAGTGATGGGCAGAGATTGTCGCGCACATGCGCAGGAAGATTCGCGCATATGAGCGAGAGACCATTCGCGAAGGCAGAGGACCTCGCGCATATGCGCGTAACACGCATATGCGCGAGGAGGGGTATTGCCAAGATGCTGAGTCCAGAGAAGTTGGTTACACGCATATGCGCGAGGAGGGGTATTGCCAAGATGCTGAGTCCAGAGAAGTTGGTGCATGTGCGCCGAGAGTGGGCGCGCATATGCGCGAAGTGGGCAAAGCCAAGATGCCATGTCCAGAGGATATCGCGCACATGCGCGGAAGACGTACGCGCATATGCGCGAGTGGCAGAGTTGGTGAGCACCGAGACCAGTAGGTCTCGCGCATATGCGCCGAGGAAGGTCGCGCATATGCGCGAGACGTGCAGCATCAAAACATGAGACACGTAGCTTGCCATGCATATATATAATCTACCATCCTTCATTTCTTCAGATTTCAGCGGCAACAATCAAGAAGATATCCTTACGCCTTTTCATATGTCAGATTTGTGGTTGTGCAAGATCCATCCGTCAGAATTTCGATCCGAGTTCAATGCGGTACTCCCCTCGTTACAGGCTTCACACTGACGTAAGTTTTCTTATGTTTTGATATGATTTGAAAAGATGATATTGAAGGAATCAGATATGATTAATATATGGTGTTCTGGCGATCTTAGACATCGTATAATCGAAACCAGATCGAAGAACGGATAACATATGAAATTGTTATGATTTTTCAGATTTGATTTGATGATATTATACAGATTTGGTATCAGATTATGTTCTTGATTGATTATAAGATATTGAGATTGGTATATACTGATTTTGTATTGCCGGTATGTTGAGATTGTACCGTTATGTCGTCAGAATTTGATAAGATTAAGATATCTTGTTTGAATGGAAAAGTGATACAATATATTCGATTGTCATTGCCAGATTGAGTATTGACAGCTTCGAATTCAAGACTTCGACTTCGTCAGATCGACAAAAGAAAGGTATAAATCAATGCTATATCGGAATTGATAACTCGAGTCAGATATGACCTGAGTTTCCCTAAAATCACATACTTAATTGCTATTGTTTTCAATTATTTGAATTTATTGCATGTATATGGTTGTTCTAGTGATTTATAGAACGCATGCCTTAGATGATTTAATTTGAGACAGTGGTGCCAAGTCACTGGACATTGGTTTATATAGATGTGCTTAGGAGCAGATCGGCTTCTATTGCAGATATTCGATATAGATTACCAAAGTCTGGGAATAAGAACGTACAACCATCTAGCTGTGGAGAGTAGGTGAGTTGTTGCGTTCTTATTCAGCCGGGATCCCTAGATTAGATGAGTCGAGTCAAGAGTTTGATTTACAGACTTGTATTGATTTATGTTTCGTAGATTATGATTCATGTTTCTGTAAATGTTTATGCTTTCGTATATCCTTATATGAATTGCATGTTACATTGTTTATACTGGGAGATGTTTCTCACCGGAGTTATCTGGCTGTTATTGTGTTTGTATGTGTGCATGACAACAGGTGGGACACGATCAGGGTCGAGAAGAGGATGAGAGATTGAGATAGAGTGGTGATTCCGAACTTCGATGTAGATTGGTTCAACACTTGATGTATAGTTGTCGAACCTTAGTCTGATCTGACTGTATCTTGTACAAGACTTGTACTGTTATGTTTAATGTTTATATCAGGATTGATTATTATATGTTCCGCATTTATATAATAAAAAAAAAAATTTAGACCCAGCATAAATAATTGATCCAATTATTCCCAAAGAATGATTAAGAAGATGATTAGCGTCCGGGTCCCCACAATGATGATATGAATATGAATATGTTTATAAAGATATGAAAACGTTTATGCAAAAGTTTATGAAAATTTTTATGAAAATGTTTACGAACAGGTTTATATTTAAAGGTTATGCATCATGAAAATGTTTACGAAAATGTTCATGTTTAAATTTTATGCATCATCATAAAAACGATATTTTAAGTACAAGTATTTTTACGGTGCATGTGTTTTGTATATGTAGTACTTGTTATCAAGATTATGGTGTGTTGAGTCTTTAGACTCACTAGGTGTGATTGATGCAGATGATTATGTTAATAATGTTAAGGGAGATCTTGATGGTTGACTTTGCTGGACTGAAGGTGCACATAACCCGAGGACCGACGCTAGCTTTCCGCACTAATTTATGATTATGATTTATGTTAAAATATATTTTTAGGACTATTTATTTATGTTTATGAGGGGTTTTTCGGAAGTTATAGTATGAGATATACTTTTCAAATAATGTTTCAGGTTTTGGTAAAACGTTGAACGATTTTATGATTCAAACTATTTTCCTATGGATTTTTAAAGGGTAGTTGATTTTTTATTTAAAAATGGTGTCAAGGTATTTTAAAGTATTTATATATATGTATATTTTGAATTATGGAGATTAAGGAGGAAAAAAAATTTTAGAGCGGTTTGAAAAAAACAAATAGCAGACGTTTCATGTTCAACATAAACTTCTTCCTGTAATTGACCATTCGGGAAGGCACTTTTCACGTCCATCTGGTAAATTTTAAAGTTCTTGAATGATGCATAGGTAAAGAACATTCTTATTGCTTCCAGTCTTGCAACTGGTGCATAAGTTTCATCGTAGTCAATTCCTTCTTCTTGCTTGTATCCTTGAGCTACAAGTCTAGCTTTATTACGCACAACTGAACCATCTTCGTTCAGTTTGTTTCTAAATACCCATTTAGTACCTATAACAATTTTAGAAAATGGTCTTGGAACTAAGTTCCAGACATTGTTATGGGTAAACTGATTGAGCTCCTCTTGCATAGCATTTATCCAGTTAGGATCAGCAAGAGCCTCATCAGTTTTCTTTGGTTCTAGTTGTGAAACGAAAGCATAATGAATAAATAGATTAAGCATTTGATTTCTAGTTCTTACCGGATTAGATGGATTACCTATCACCAATTCTGGAGGATGTGACTTCTTCCATCTGAGCTCAGCATTTGTAGAATCCACATCAGCAACTGTTTCAGTTGGCAACTGAATGTTTTCTTCAGTTTCAGTTGGAGCTGTATCAGTTGGTAACTGAATATTATCAATATTCTCCACCAACTGATTATCAGGAACAACTTCCAGTTCAACTGATTGATCCAATACTTCTGGTTCTTGTGTTCGAAGGATATTTCGATTAATTTGATTCTCTTCTTCATTATCATCCTCCAAACTAATATCTGTAAAGCGATCAACTGGATCAGTTGGCTTGTCAGTTAGCACAGATTCATCAAATACAACATGTATTGATTCTTCAACATTTAAAGTGCTTTTATTAAAGACTCTATAAGCTTTACTAACTGAAGAATATCCAAAAAATATTCCCTCTGCAGATTTAGCATCAAAGGCTTTTAAAAGATTTTTGCCATTATCATGAATAAAAAATCTGCAGCCGAATATTTTGAAATCAGAAACCACACTTTTTCTTCCATGCCAGATCTCATAAGGTGTTTTCACATGATTCTTATTAATCATTGATCTGTTCTGAGTATAGCATGTAGTGTTTACTGTTTCTGCCCAAAATCTTTGAGAAATACCAGAATCAGCAAGCATTGTTCTAGCAGCTTCTTTAAGGGTCCGATTTCTTCTCTCAGCTACACTATTTTGCTGAGGGATTCTAACTGCTGAGAGCTCATGCTTGATTCCAGTATTTTCTAAAAATGTTGAAAGATTTTGATTGATGAATTCAGTCCCTCGATCAGACCTTATTTTATCAATCCCAACTGATTTTTCATTTAATAATCTTTTAAAGAGTTTAATCAGTGCAGCAGTTTGATCTTTTTGATTTGAGCAATATAACCCAAGTAAATCTAAAAAAATCATCCAAAACTACTAGGGTGCATTTCATTCCCCCTAAACTCATGACTGGTATTGAACCAAAAAGATCCATATGTAACAGTTCTAAGCATCGAGATGATGATTTACAACATATGTTTTTGAATGAAGATCTTACTTACTTACCAAACTGACATGCTGAACAAATTTTATCTTTAGAAAAATTTATTTTAGGCAAACCAGTTACAAGATCATGATTACTCAGATAGGCAATAGATTTAAAGTTTAGATGATTCAGCATCTTATGCTACAACCAGTTTTTAGAGGATTTAGAAGCTATAAAACAAATTGGTGCATAAGGTTGTTCAGTCCAACTGACTTTATATTTGTTTCCACAACGATTGCCATTTACGCTGACCTCATCAGTGGAGTCTCTAACTGAACAAGCTAAGTGTGTTTGTCAAACTGAACTGAGAAATTGTTGTCGCATAACTGACTCATGCTAATCAAGTTATACTTCAAATTCTCAACTAATAACATGTCTTGGATAATAAAGTTACCATGGATAAGCTTACCTTTACCCACAGTTTTACCTTTGGAGTTGTCTCCAAAACTGATGTTTGGACCATTATATTTGATCAGTTGGGATAGCAGTTTTGCATCCCCTGTCATATGTCGTGAACATCCACTATCCAGATACCAAATTGATTCTTTGTTTGTACCTATTAACTGCAATCAAATACAATATATGATCTTGGTACCCATATACATTTGAGTCCTAAACTGATTAGCCTTTTGGGAACCCAGACTTGGACTAGTCTAACTGACTTTTTAGTTGCTGTGTTCCAAATAGTCTTTCTCGATTTTTGAGTATTAAGTGTGTGGTGTGAGGAGGAAACAATATGATTTATATCCTTTTTCAACTGGCTGTTCTTTTGATACCGTTTCTGAACTGGCTTACAGTTGTAGTAATTGTAATAGTCATTCCTTGAGTACTGATTTTTGTAACTGAATCGTTTAGGTGACCAGTTTCTTGAATCAGTTGAACTCTCAGAGCTATATCCAATTCCATTTCATTTGGCTTTGTTCTTACTTTCAGTCGATTGAACGGTTGGTTTACTTGGTTCTGAGAATTCATTTATCATAGTTGATTTTACAAATGTAATGTACTTTCCTTTGTTTTCATTCAACGTATCACTCACAGAATTTTCAACATGACTGTTAAAACCTAAACCAGTTTTATCATCAACTTATTTTTGTGAATTCTGCATTTCAGTCAATGTAACAAAAGACTTGTTCCAAGCTTGAATCAGTTTAGTATTTTTTGAAATTTCAGTTTTTAACTGATATATCAAAGCTTGGTTCTCAATCATTTCAGCTTTTTGCTTTGCAATCTCTTTTTTTAGACTCAACACTTCAACTGACTCATCAGTTTCAGTTTTGTTGTCATTAGGATCATTTGCTCAGCTATGACTTTCTCAAATGATTGAGCAAGTTTGTGATACTCATTTACCATGTCATGCAATGTGGAAATGAGTTCCTCACGAGTGAAATTAGTAGAGCTGAAGTCAAATACTTGTTCACTTGTTGACTCCAGTTCAGCATCATCTGCCATTAAACACTTGACTTCCTCTTCATCATCACTTGAACTGATTGGGCTTTCAGGTTCTGACTCCTCGCTGTCAGTTTCTGCCTACTTTGACTTACTCTCTTCAGCTATGAGCACCTCATGTTTCTTTTTGAATGACTTCTTGTCATCCTTTGTTCTTCTTTTGTGCTCATAGGGCTTCTTTTCCTTCTCAATTGATCATCGACTGTCCTTCTTTGGCTTGGGACAGTCGGAAATGAAATGACCAGTCTTGCCACAATTGTATCAAGCATAAGATTCTTCCTTTGAGTTGCCTTTCTAGTATTGTTTCTGAAAATTTCCTTGGTTTCTTCGCACGAATCTTCCAAATTTCTTGATAAACAATGATATCGCGTCATCACTCAATTTATCAGCAGATTTATCAACTGAACCAGTTGGTTCCATGTTGACAGCAGTTAAGGCAGCTATGACATTTAATATAGAAGGTTCCCCTTCTCTGGTTTGTATTTCAAACTCGTAAGCCTTTAGATCAGTGAACAAATCATGAAGTTCGACTTTATTAAGGTCCTTTAATTCACTCATAGCCATGGTCTTGACATCCCACTCCTTGGGAAGACCTCTGACCACCTTTAGAGCTACTTCTTTGTTATTATACACTTTTCCCAGTGCATTCAGCTCATTTATAATACCGATGATCCTTTCATAGTATTCATGCATGGATTCTCCAGCTTTCATCTTGATGTTGTCAAATTTCTGAACAGCAACTGATAGCTTGTTCTCCTTGGTTTGCTCGTTTCCTTCACAAAGCTGAATCAGTTTCTCCCATATCTCTTTGGCAATTTTGCACATTTTGATTTTGCTGAAAGTGACTTTATCCAGCGTTTTATATAAGATTTACTTAGCCACATTGTCAAGATTGACTTTCCTCTTATCCTCAATTGTCAATTCCTCTCTGGGATTTTCAACGCGATATGGTGCCCCTTCAATTATTGCTACAGCTGTGTTTGCTTTTAATATTTTCATGGGTCCGTCAATAATAACGTACCACATGTCATCGTCCTGTGCAGCTAGATGAGCCTGCGTTCTGATTTTCCAGTCGTCGAAATCTTATCTGGAAAACATAGGAATCTTGTTGAATGAAGACATGGTTATCAGTTTTGTGGATAAGAATATTCAGGGACAAGATTAAACCGCTCTGATACCACTTGATAGGATCGAATAACTGGTGAAAGAGTGTTTAGATGGGGGGTTGAATAAACAATCACGATTTTTCTAATCTTTTCGAAGGTTGAGTCAGTTTAGTGACAAACTGAAACTCAGAATCTTGTCAGTCGATATAAATCAGTTAACAATAAAGTGCGGAAATAAACTGACTTATAGATAGAATAAAAATGGAATAAAAACACACTAATTTTATGGATGTTCAGAGATTTCAACACTCCCACGTCACCCCTTCTATCACAAGGATATGATATCCAGTAAAAGACTTTGATCGATACAAACACTTGTACAGACCCACTTCAGTTTGGACTTAACAATGCCAAAACTGAAACTCTTAGCTTACAAACTGTTTCACAGTACTTAACTAGACTTAGCACAACTGATCTGTAGAGGCCCATATTTCGTATTCATAATTTTTGCGGAATTATTTAAAAATTTTCGCTTTAAATAACATGCATCATTCATAAAATAAACTGATAAATAGATTTAACTTTAAAATAACAGCAGAAGTAAATATTGTATTCAAAACCACAACTTAAAAATAATCCAACATATTAAAAACTGAGTTTGAACATAAAAAGTAAATGATGAAATGTGAGATCCTCGGGTTCCTACTACTGCTGACCCAAGCTAGCTCACTGGTCCCCGCCCTCGGTCTCGACCTCATCAGTATCTACAACAATCAAGTCTAGTGAGTCTAAAGACTCAGTATGTATATATCGTGAATAACGAGTAAAAATATCATAAGATCGCATGCAACGTAAAAATATCGTATCGTAAAGCGTAAGGTGAAAAATGTGTCATGAGTGATTATAATTACGTGCATATCTGAAAAATCGTACGTAAAAGATTTGCTCGATAGAGCCCTGTCATAAAATACTATATCGAGATTTTTCTGGTAGAGATAATGTTTCAATGCAAGTGGCCCATAACATAACATGAACGTCTGATCAAACTAAACCACAATATACTGGGCGGTAGATATCACCATAGCCCTTGGACTGGATGTCCGTACCCATACATAATCGTAAATCGGTCGTAAGTCACCGGATAGAGAGATCCCATAAGTGTGAGGTGGCCACAAGACATATCGCATATATCTCAAAGACAAACATTTTATATTTTATGCACGTAATATAATTGTAACCCTGTTTTTACCGGGTGAGTTGGATCGTTCCCAGGCTTGCTGCAGCCTAATTCTAATATGAGACACATGCAAATATTCTCAACTTGACAAAAACTTCATATCCGAACAAAAAACGAGACAAACGAGACCAACAATCTAATTTCCAACCATGACTCCGTACCAACCCGAACCAACATCGAACCATCGTTTAGTCATGATCAAAATGCACCTAACATAATGAAATAATATCCCCAAGAATTGTAATCCTCGAAAATTAGTGAATGGAGGCCAAAACCATGAAATGCTCGTTCGAGAGTCACTTTGGCACATTGCACCGTAAATTCTCGTATGACCTCTAAACTTAACCAAATCACGAACGGCCAAAAACATGACCTTCCTAACTCATTGAGGTACTGTCAGTCCAAGGCCATGGGCTAAAAGCTAATCAAGAACTCGATCGAACAAACCTCCTGAACCGAGACAAAGTTGCTGTCAAAAGCCGCGGCGGCAGCTGCGCTTCCTTTGCGTGGTTTAAGAACTAATGGCCATTGGGGCTTGAACCACCGACCAAAGTCTCTTACCAACATCCTAAGGGGTGGCTTGAACCATGGCTAAGGGCTAAAAGTGCTACTACTTAAATTATAATTCACCCAAGTGTAGGTTGTCTGCAAGTAATATATTTTGTAAGTACGAGATCGTTCCACAGAGAGGTTATTTTGAGTTTAAATTTATTAATTTATAGATTACCAAATGTAAGAACGATGTTTACAAATTATAAATTTTGTCAAGGCTCGAGGATTTATTCTTGGTTTATGCAATATTGTTTAACTAAAAGTAAAACAAAGGAAACCACCATAAATAATGGTTCCAAGAAAATTAAATATTTAAACACACACCTAATATAATATAGTTCCCACTATATAAAATACTTAATTCACCTATATTTTATATATGGTACCTATGATTATATATATAACTATATAAATATATAACTGAATAAAATAAATGTTAAATTAAATCATTATATTTCATTTAGAACAACCGGCAGAGCCACGCTATTGCCTCAATGAAATATATGATATAATTATATAAATATATATATATATATTTATATAATTATATCATATATTTCATTTAGAACAACCGGCAGAGCCACGCTATTGCCTCAATGAAATATATGATATAATTATATAAATATATATATATATATATGTGTGTGTGTGTGTGTGAGTATAATATAACAATAATAATTGATGAAATATTTATTGTATCAAAATTAAACAACAAATCAAGATAACAACTTCAATGGTAGCAAGCATTGATGTAAATTGATAACAACTAATAATTCAGTTTTATACCTACAATAAAAAGAAATTAGCAAAATGAAAAGAAATAAAGAAAGAATATACAAAATATAAACAATCTTACTTCACCAAGAATTCATCCTCTTCACCTTGACATTATAGATTCAGCTTTCCATGAACTTACTTTTGATCAACACTAAAAACATCACTCATTGAAAAATGAGAAATATATTGGAACTTAAAACTTTTATACACACTCACACTATATTTTACAATAAGATAGAATGATTTTCAAGCTAGCACAAGGCCTCTATTTATAGGCCAAATGAGAGAAAGGGTCAAAAATTCTATTAATGCAATGTAGTTGTAATAGTAGTCTTTGTCTCCTTCAACTTCAATTCCATGTCCCTTCTTTCTATGCTTTGTTCCACGACTTTAATCATCGAATTTGACTCTGCTCAAAACAGTAAACATGTGGGGAATTGTCTGTAAATGAATTTGGCTACTTGGTTCACCTCATTTGGTTAAATATTGAATTAGTTATCATTTTTTTACTATATGTTGGTCATGGTGAAAGTAAATTTGTCCTCCTTTTGATATTTTCACAATTTGATCATCTTAACCAACTTTTTAGGCAATCATGTCTTCTGCAAAGTTGTAGATAATTTCTCAAGGATTCCAAACAAGTTTGAATCACTTCCATTTGAATTTTCTAGCTTGAGTTATCATTATTTAACCAACATATAGAAAACCTGAAAATAAAATATATTTAGTAAGACATTTAAATATAAACAAACAATACTAAAATAACATAATTTTATAATTTTAATGAAACTTAAATTTTAAAAAATAGGTTTTAACATATAATAAATTATTAATTTTAAGTTTCATCAAAAAGCCAACCACAATCCAAGCAATTACTTAGGACACCACTAAGCTCCCACCCGAGAACACCAAGTACTATGCCGTGGGGAGTGTTGCTTTATTTTGCTGTCTTATATCATTCCAGTGGCCATATGATCAACCATGGCTCGATCTAGACATGATGAGGTATTGTATGAACCATGGCTAAGGGCTAAAAGCCAGCCACAATCCACCCAATCGCCCAAAACCGAAAGCCAACTCACACAGAAATCAGAAATGGAAACCGTGGGGCACTAAGCATTGTTATAGTATAAACTTGATGGATCCGTGAACCCAGCCTTGAAAGGTTGTCTTGGTCACGTCCTAGACATGCTAATGGAGGGTTTCAACCATGGTTACAGGCCCTGGGCCAACCAAGATTCGAACATTCACCTTAGACATTCAAACCCCAAAAATCGTGAACTCAACTTGCAACTATGGGAAGATTTGATGTCAAGTCTTTACTCTGAGTTCATGGGCTTAAACCAATGAACCAACATGACTCTAACACACTCTAGTACATGCCTAGGTGCAGCCTGGAATGCCTGGAACCGAGACAACCTCCTGAAATCAAAAGAACACCTTGAAGCTTAAAGCCAAACAAAAGAAACCGAGAAGGGTCTGTGCAGAATTCTTGTGACTTTTGCTGTCATATTTCGTCTGTTTCATGAATCACGAACATATAAAGGTTTACAAATGTCTATATGACTTGATTGAAGAGAAAAGAAACAATATATGCATGCCTGAAATTTTGTTTTGAATAAAACATAACAACACGACGAACACGGCGCGGCGGAGACGGAGTTGTATTTTCTTTCTTATTATTCTACTGCTACCTCACGATTTCTAGCTGTTGTTCTCTGAAATTTTTTAAGGTAAGGTGGTGGGGGGGGGGAGGGCTAGGTAATGAAGGTGAAGGTTACACATTTAATGAAGAGTTTGATTGGCAAATTCATTCTTTCTATCCTTGTTGCTGGAGAGATATTGAATGATGTGTTATATTGTTGGATTGAGGGGAATTAGAGGATGTGATAGCCGAGATTTGCTAACCAATGCAAGGTAAAAATATTGTTTAAATCTTGTATATTGCATTTTAAATTCTTAAGGTTTTAAACTCCCATTATTTATTTTAGTGCATTAACAAATTGAATTAGGATAACAATCTTGCATGGCATGGCATAGTCTAAAAGTTAATTAATAAAATGTTAGGTTATAATTTCTTGAATATTTTAGGCCTAGATTAATTTATTCCAATTGGTTATACATTTTAATTTATGCTTTATTTAATTATTGGACATGAAAGAACTTATTTAATAACTTAACTCCAATTAACTTAATAAATCTTCAAACATTCTTTATCATTAAAATAAATTATTCCTTGGCTTACATTAAATTTAGGAATATTTTCTTATTATTAATTTTATCTCAATACTCCAACTCCACTCCGGCCTTGCGTATTTATCCGAAAAGATAAAAACTATACTCTTGCGTTTAAAATAAATAATCATGACTTAACAAATTTTAAAATGAATTAAACCCTTCATATATATATAAAGAAAATCATTTTTAATTTAAATAATAGTAATTATGCATGGCTTATACGTAATTTGATTTTTCGGGTTCTACATGATCTCTCTAACGATCGAATTTACAACAAAATGATTTGTGCTAGTAAGCTCGAAAAGTAGCCTAGAATGCTACGAATATATCTGATAAGTGTGAGCTTTTGATTTTTAAATATGAGCGAGCAGAGTAACATCAAGTTCGTTGTTTGTAGTTCTTAGTTGTATGTTTGTTATATTTCTCAGCTTTTTTCTTCTGCTATTTATAGGCTTTTCTTCAATGGTAATAATCAATACAATTTGAATTTTTTATATCCGTTAATTGCCACGTCGATACACCTCTGATATTCGTCCACTGCAGCTTTCTGATATGCGGCATTCCCACTATCTGCTTTGTACTATTGTCAGTTGAATATCTTTTTTGTTAACTAATGACGTGTACAGCTGAAGGATCAGCTGATAAGCAATAGCAGATAAGCTCACAACTGAATGTAGCAACTGATCAGTTTCCAACTGATCAGTCATTTGTCTGCGTAAGTTCAGTTCAGTTGGTTTCAGTTGCCTTTGATAATCTACGCTTTAAGCTTCAGTCATAGGAAACTGTCAGTTGAGTATTTGTTCAGTTACTAACGAACTTCTCGATCAGTTGAGTTCAAATGATTTAAGCACTTAGTTTGTCAAACAACCGAAATTTAGTTTCCAACATTTTTATTTAATAATTGTTTTTAATTATTTAAAATATGGTTGATGCTTTTTCTCATTTTTGAAAATAAGGAGTTTTGAGTTGATTTTATACGCCGGGACGTAATTTTTGTCGGTGTTGGTTTTTCAACAAAAATACTAACATATTGGTAACCCGGCAAATAAATTCACAAATTTTTCTAAACAAAATATTTTAATTAAACACTAATGGGTTACATGGGCCTAATTAAGTTTGTTAATAGGCCTAAGCCTTGTTAGTGGATTAAATAAGTATATAATATGTAAATTAAACCCCATAACCTACCATAACCCACGCCCCACTCCCCAATCCCATACAAACTCTCCTCTCAAACAATTCTACACGGCACACACCAAATATTCATCAAGGGAAATTCGAAAGTTTCAAGGGAGATCAAGCCATGAGGTCGTTCGTCGCCGTTCTTCGCAATCGTCAACGATAATTCATGCGTTAAATACGCAAAGACACGTCATATTCTTCCCTTCAAACATATATCACACCATAGTAATTATCTAAGCATATTTGGAATGAAAACATGGCACACAAGTTGTTATTTTTGTAACTATATGCATACATGTTCTAAACTTGTATTTTTTATTCCAAAATCATGTTATTATGTTGTTCAAGGGGCTGCCATGATTAGGACATGATCAAGCACTATTTTACACGAGTTTAGAGTCCTATGAACACACCAAAAACGTTGCACATCAAGAAACGATCAAGCTAGAAACATATTCTATCATGTGTGTCTTGAGGGCTCGGGGTTGAGAATTAAGGACTTGGCTTGGTCTCGGCTTGGGGCCAGGGCTACCCAGGGTCTGGTATGAGTCAGGAAGAGAGGCCTAGCCATGCTAGGACTCGAGGGTAAGCTAGGACTCCACCCGAGGGCCATCAAGGGAACGCGCAGGGTTGCGTAGGCATGCAGGGAATAAGAGGCTGGGCTAGGGGGATCAGGGCTGGGCTAGGGTGACTCCTTGGGATCTTAGATGGGTGCACAAGAGGCTGGTTCAAGGGCTAGGGCATGGCTAGGTCCTAGGCGCGAGTTTGAGGTGTCCATGCCAAGTGGGACTCTCGGCTGCAGCTTGCACTTGGGAGTGTGGGTTCGGTTTCGAGCTAAGGGTCAAGTCTGTTGGTTCCTTGGGATCAAGAGGGTTTCCTGGAGGGACGGGTCAAGGGTCGGCCCGGTGTGGTTCGAGCTTGGCTCGAGGAAAAAGCTAGATGGCTCGAGGGTGGCTTGGAGCGTGACTTAGGGTTTTCGTTCTTGGAAATTAATTCGAAACACGGCTCACGGGGGTCGAGTCATAGTTCACGAGGGCTAAAATAATATATAAAGTCTAATTTTTTAATTTGAAAATTTTATATTAAAGTTTGAATTAATTCAGGATTAAAACGCCATAAAAACAAATAATTAAGGATTAATTAAAAAGTCTAGTATTTAAGCTAAATAAAATTATGAAAAATCAATTTAAGCTTAAATAATTAATTGGGACATGTTAGGGTCAATTGAATTAAGACAATGTTGAAAACGTGAAATTTTACGTCTATGGGTAAAACGGTAATTTTACACCCGAAAATTAGTAAACGTCATGGCAGTGTCCTGAAAGATGTTTTACATGATAATATGATTATCTTAAATGTTTATGAAATTTTATATGTTAAAATATGATTTTTAAATGTTTATAAAAGATATGTTGAATGCTTAGTTTAAAAGAAAAATGTTATATGCATGTTTAATTTTTATAAAGTGATGAGAATATGAAACGTTGAAGGAAGTGAAGCAATTGTGACTAATACGATGATATGTTGGAGATATTGTGAGGGTGAAGGTCCCAGTGGGAGCCCGATGATCGTATTTCCATGGACATGATATGATATGTTAATACGTAAGGCCAAGGCTCAGTTCACGGGTGAGAGTGTCGCTTATGTCCCCGCCGCCCAGTACTTTGGTTACATGTAGATGGATCCATCGCCCAACACATAGACGAACACGAAAGTCACAATTAACTATTTGAATTCAACGAAAAAAAGGAACACATATATGTTGATGATAATATGTATATGAATATGTTGATAATAATATGAATATGGGCATGTTTATGATGATGGGAAAAGGTTTATGAAAATTTTTATGTTTAACGTACGCATCATTACAAAAATATTATTTTAAGTACAAGTATTTTTTACTGTGGTATGTGATCTGTATATGCATTATGTTGTTATCAAGATTATGGTGTGTTGAGTCTTTAGACTCACTAGGTGTGATCGATGCAAGTGAGTGTGATGTTGAGGGTAGTGGAGGTCTTGATGCCTGATCTGACTGGACTGGAGGTGCACATGACCAGAGGACCAGCGCTTTCATTTTTTCGCACTTATCATTTACGTTTATGATTTACATTAAGAGATTTTAAGACTTTTTATTTATGCTTTGAGAGATTTTTGAGAGTTTATAGTATGGGCTATACTTTTCAAATTATTGCTTTTTATGTTTGGTTTTATGCTTAAACTATTTCCTTTGATTTTTCAAATAGTGGTTGGTTGTTTTATTTTAAAATGATATAAAAATATTTCATATATTTATTTAAGTATTCGACCGAAATATGTGAGAGGTTTAAAAATAATTCTAGTACTTTTGAAGCAAAACGAATAGCAGAAGTTTCACATCAAGTGGCGAGATTGGGTACAATTGTGACGCACGTAGAAGCCAGTGCATTGTAGTAGGAAATTCGTCGCTCACCTACGAGTGTTGATATCCTGTTTGATCTGATGAAATAATAGTGCATGAAATCTCTTGCCAGAGTATGAGATGTACGTTGGAGAAGGAGTTCTCCAATTGTACATGTGATGCCACTATTTATTATCAAAGATGTGTTACAGAGTTATCGAATTCTTATGCAATCCTCGATGAACCTATGGTTGCATATTCGATCGGGATATATAAGATGAAGGGACCTTACTGTACGTTTATGATAACCGACTGGTTCTTGCAGGCACTATAAGTGATATCTAGGGAATCATGAGGCGATGATACTAGACGCTCTTACCATGATTCGATGGGTTTAATCAGAAATATTATTTCTGACATTCTCGTGATCAATTGTTGATATATAGAATGTGGCAAATTATGGTAATCCCAAATAAATGATTATGTCCTAAATCACAAAAAGTTATGAACCCACGGCTAGCTGTATCCCTGAACCATTGAGGGTCACACAAGTACTGGATTATTTTGTCCCCGTTGAGATATTAAATTCAAGGAGTTGAATTTATATAAAATATTAAGATATTAAATTCAAGGAGTTGAATTTATAGAAAACATTGAGAAATAAATTCAAGGAGTTGAATTTATGATTATTAAATTTTGGAGGTAATAAATTCAAGGAGTTGAATTTATTATTTAAATATTAAATTCAAATGTTGAATTTATAAATGATTTAAATTAAATGTAATTGGTATATGTATAATGAGTTTGTAGGAGTACAAGAACAACATACATATTATTAAGGTTTTTAATTGGACTTTAAAAAATTAATTAATTAATTAAACTAGTTGAACTAGAATAATTAATTGACTAAGCCCATTAAGTATTTAATTTATATTAATGGACCCTAAGAACATATATGTGAGTGTGTGTGTGTGTGTGTGTGTGTTAAGCTTAGGGTTAAAAACAATAATTCACTCTCAATTTTCGAAACCCTAGCCTCCAGGCCAAGGGATTTTCGAAAAACACCTCCTCCCATTCTCATTGTTTTCGGCCACATCTCAACGTAAAATCCTTCTATACTTTCAAGTACAAGTTGGAAGAGAAACAAGTAATCTAGTCGTGGACCGGATTGGGAGTTTGAAGAAAGAAGATTTGAAAAAAGTTCGTAGGTATATACAACAAGAGCTACATCCGCTTATATCGGAGTAGTTGAAGTCAAGTGAAAATTGTTCACTAAAAATATATACAAGATATCCTATGAATGTTTGTTTATTAAAACCATACGAGTGTTCAAAACAATATCTTAAATGTCAAATTTTAAAAAAATTTAAAACTTTCGCTGTGTTTGGACATAAGAAAACACGATTCACAACCGCATAAGATTTTGCTTCTTACGAAGAAGTGAGAGAGATGCTACTATTCCTTCTGGGTTAATAAAAAATATATGATCCATTTTAAATTTAATTAAATAAAATAGATCTTGACTTTTTTAAATCGATAAAATGGAGTTGACTGTTGTTAGTTATGTGAGCTCATTTATTAACTCATTAATTTGTTAGTTAGATTTTATTTTTTAAAAAAATAATTTTTAATTGATATCGTTCCCTCACCGATTTCAGGTTTCATTTAGTTATTTTTGTGTTCTTCACAGCAAAATACCAAAAATCATTCTGAAGATTTGAAGATTTGTAAGAGAAGTAAGTATATACTCGAATGCTATGTTTTAGTAACTAGATTTGTTTCATTTTATTTCTGGTTGTTTTTTGTTAGAATTTTTGTGGATGGAGTTAGTGTGAATATTTACAGTCGAGCAACGTAGTATGGGTTGATTGTGTGGGTCGAGCAGGTGGATGGAGTGTGCTGGTATGGGTTGAGCATGATCGTGTGTGCTGGATTTGGGTCGTTTGTTAGTCGAGCACGTGTGGATCGTATGTGGGTCGAGCCACTCACCTCAACCCAGGTGTGAAAAGCTGGGTCGAGGTGCAAGGGTCGTGTGTGGGTCGAGGTGCATATCACACATCTCTCGACCCAGGTGTGAAGAGTGGGTCAAGCTCTTCACACCTCACCTGGGTCGAGCTCTTCGCACTTCGTGTCTGTCTGGGTCGAGTGAAGTGTTGGTGGAGTGATGTCTTGGTTGAGTGATGTGAGGGTCATGATTGATGTGTTGGTCGAGGTTGCAAATATGTTGGATGAGCTTGCAATTCATGGGGTCAAGTGATGTGTATATGTTGCAATTCATGGGTCGAGTGTTGCATATTGTGATCTTAGCACTGCGGCGCTAGTTTGTAGCGCCTAGCCGCTTGAGCTTAGCAAATTCAGGCGCTCCAGCACTAGTTTGTAGCGCCTAAGCTGTAATGGCCTAGAATTTCGTGTTTTAAAATTTGCGGAAAAATTTAAAAATTTTCTCTTTAAGTATATAAAATGCCTCATTCATAAAAAAAATACTGATAAAAGTTTAAACATTCAAAATAACAGCGGAAGTAAATATTTGTTTGCAAACTCATAATTTAAAATAATCCCATAGCGATGAAAATGTTAGAGCCTAAAAATAGTAAATGCTGAAAATGAGGTCCTCGGGTTCTACTACTGCCGACCCACGATGGCTCACTGGTCCCCGTCCTCAGTCCCGACTCATCGGTACCTACAACAATCAAGTCTAGTGAGTCTAAAGACTCAGTATGCATATATCGTAAATAACAAGTAATAATAATAAAATCGCATGCAAGTGAAAATATCTTGTAATGAGGTGTAACGTAAAATATAATATCAATGGTAATTATAATACGTGCATAACTGAACTGAAAATGTCATAAGTGGAAATGTTTGCTCCTTGGAGCCCTGTAATGAAATAGCTTGTAATAATTTTCTGGTGAGATTATGGTCTACGCAAGTGGTCCCTGAACTGAACTGAACTGACCGGTAACTGACGACCGGGTGAAATAATAATCGTCTGATCAGACTAATGCCACAGTATACTGGGTGGCACAAAAATGAACTGACCGGTAACTGGCGACCGGGTGAAGTAATAATCCCATGATAGTAAAGTGACCACAAGCAATATCGCATAAATCTCAAAAATGAATATTTTGCACGTAATATAATCAAATAACGTAATTAAATATCCTGTATTTATTTTACCAAAGGGGTTGGATCATTCCCAGACTCGCTGCAACTTTACCTAATCATGAGTGACTTGCAAATATTATAACTTGACCAAAACTTCGTAATTGAATCCAGAAACGAGACAATTACGCCCAATGACTTAGTATTTAATCATGACTCCGTGCCAAACCGAATCAACACCGAACCATCATTTAGTCATGATTAAAATACACCTAAAATGATGAAATAATGCTCCTATAATGGTACAAGTCGAAATTTTGGTGAATGGAGGCCAAAACATAAAACGCTCTTTCGAGAGTCACTTTGGTACATCGCACCGTAAATTCTCGTACGACCTCAAAACTTAACCGAATCACAAACCGCCAAAAACATGACCTTCCTAACATGATGAGCTACTGTCCAGTCAAAGGCCATAGGCTAAAAGCCAACCAAGAACTCGGAATACACCTCTGAATCGAAGCACAACTTGCTGTCCTTAAAATACAGCCGCTGAGATAGTGTTTCCTTGCGTTGTTTGTGAGGCTAATGGCCATTGGGGCTTGAACCACCAACCAGAGCCTCTTACCAACATCCTAATGTGTGGCTTTGACCATGGCTAAGGGCCCTAGGCCAACCACAATCCAAGCAAAACACCAAGGGCAACACCAAGCTTCAACCGAGAACTCAAAAATCTGTACTGTGATGTTTCTGAGTTTTCTTTGCTGTCATGCATCATTCCAGTGGCCATATGATTGACCATGGCTTGATCTAGACATCATGAGGTGTTGTGAGAACCATGGCTAAGGGCTAAGAGCCAACCAAGATCCACCCAACCTCATAAAAACCGAAGCCACTCACAAACACAATCCAGAAATGAAAACCGAAGGGGGCACTTGTTTTGTTTCTGTCCAAACGACTTGGGACATGGCTCAAGCCACTTAAAGCCGACTTGACCACGTCCTATGCTTGCTAGGGAAGGGTCCTAGACAAGGCTACTGGCCCTAGGCCAGCAATGACATCGAACACTACTCCAAGCAAGCCAATGACAGTAAATGAAAGTCTCACTATGACACTTGTTTCTTGCTTGCTGATTGGAGCATCAACCTCACGGTTTTGGGGCTTGAACCCTTGATCAAACTTGATCCCGACACACCCTAGAACATGACCATAAGCAGCCTTGGGAGCCTGGAATCAAACCACACCCTGAAATCCTCAAAAACATGCAAGCCGTGAAGCATGAAGTGAACGAAAATTCTGTGCAGATTTTTGTGAGATGGTGCTGTCATATTTTGGTTTTGCTGTTAAAATCATGAACATGAGATGTTTAAAAATACTTATAGGACTTGATTGAAGAGCAATGAACAACATAAACATGCCTGGAAATTCGATTAAGGAAGAACACAAACTATACGATGGCACGACGCGGCGGAGGCGGAGTTTTTCTTTCTCACTTAATTCTCTTGCTGTTTCAGGATTTGGCTGCTGGTTTTTCACACGGTTCTTGCTGCTGTTTTGTTCTAAGATTTCGAATGAGAGGAGGAGAAAAATATACTAAGGAATGAAGGGGAGTCTACTAGGAAAGTAAAAGGGGTAATGCTATGTAATAAGATGGAAGGTGCAAGTCTTGGGATTGATTGACAATTCAAATGCCCCTTCCTTCTTGCTGTACGTGTACTATGGATGGATAGGCTAGGATGGGGGTTTGATTAGGAGCATAATGGTGCTTAAATTATCACTGATTGATGAGTTAAATGAGAGGAAATTATTTATTCCATGAAGGGTCCATCAAGGGTAACTAGGATGGAGTATTGCCACTCATACATGGGTCGATTTATGGGGTGGCCGAACTTGCTAAGTATTGCAAGGAAATTTGTTGATTAACTCATGTATTTTAAAGGTTTAAGGTTTTTAACATCTAATATATATTTTAGTGACTTAATACATTAAATTAGGATAAAGTTTTTCATGCAAGGCATAGTTGGTCTTAAAATAAATTACTAAAATGTTAGGTTATAGTTTCTTAAATAAAATAGGCCTAGATTAATTGATCCCAATTGGTTACACATTTTAACTTAGGCTTTTAATTAATTATTAATCATAAAAGAAATAATTAATAACTTAAGTCTAATTAATTAAATAAAATCCCAAAACATTCTTTATCATTAAAATAACTTATTTCTTGGCTTAAATTAAATTTAAGAATATCATCTTATTATTAATCTTTCCTCCAATCTCCAACCTCCGGTCCGGTCTCGTGTATTTAACTGAAAAGATAAAACTAAACTTTTGCGACATAAAAGAGCTGGTCATGATTTAACAAATTTTAAAATGAATTAAACACTCCATAAATAATTAAAAATCGCTTTTAATTTAAATAGTAGTCATTATGCATGGCTTATACGTAAGCGGGTTCTACATAAGCACATAGCATATCCTTTTAAATAAATAATTTTGTCTATAATATAATATTCTTATCTATATTTTGTAGTTTATGCCAACAGTTATTCTCTTTGAGTACAACGGCGAATGGGAAATTAAAGAAGATGATATAATTAAATGGAGTTCATGGCCGAGTGGTAAGTGGGCAGCGATTCCTTTGGATTATGATATTTGTTCTATGGAATATATAGAAAGTGAGATATACAAAATTATGAATCTAGTTGGCATAGAAAAATTGAAATTAATTTATCTTCCAAATGTGAAGCATTGCAATATTCGTCCAATTTATATTGAGGATGATAATGATTTGAAAGCATACTTATATTTTGGATGTGCAAAAGAAAGACCAGTACTTCTTGTCGAATTTGAACTCAATGTTGTTTCTCTTGATATTGTTGAAAGTGAAAATATAATGTCACCGGATTTAAATGTGATTCCTTTGGATGATGAGTGTGTCGATGATGAAACAAATCTGTATTATTACTATTTTGATAGAAATTTTATCTCAAATAAACATTGTGCCAATAATGATGTATTAGAAGATATAAATACTTCAACTGAAAATATGGAAGATAATGATGTGAGAAACACAGAAAATTATGTGGAGGATATAGATGCAGTGCATGTGGATGATAATGATGTGAACATCCACCATATCAGTGTAGCTCATGATATTGAGACTTTTGTTCAAGCTGACAATGATACATATTCATTTACCGATGGTTCCAACTTATTTATTGGTCAAAGATTTTCAAGCAAGACCAAAGTGAAGAAAGTGCTGTCCAAAATTGCTTTGAACTCGCCTTTTGAGTTTGAAAGTGTCAAATCTTCTTGAAATATCTATTTTTGGTTCGTTGTGTGACTAAAGGTTGCAGCTGGAGAATTTGGACGTCAAAACATGATAACTCAACAGATTTTGTGATTCGTACATACTGCAACACACACAACTGTTGCTTGACAGGAACGCGTAAAAGACATCGACAAGCCAGTTCATTTGTCGTTTGTGATATGTTGGTAGAGAACTTTCGAGGAAAAAAGAAAGCACCTCAACCAAAATCTATTATGACAATGATGCGGAATAAGGGGGTTTACATTACCTATTACAAAGCCTTGAAAGGCAAACAACTTGCCCATGATATCTTCAGAGGTGATCCTTAAAGAAGTTTTGTCCTTCTACCTTCATATTTGAAAATGGTTGAGAGAATTAACCCTGGTAGTATAATAAATTTAGTAGTAGATGAGAATAATAGATTCAAGTATTTGTTTTTAGCATATGGCGCATGTGTAAGAAGATATAGATGCATGAGAAAAGTCGTATTTATTGATGATATATGGTTGAAAAGAAAGTACGACGGTATTTTACTTGTGGCCTCAGCACAAGATGGAGATTCTCATCAATATCCTTTGGCTTGGGACGTTGTTGATGTAGAATCCATTGATTCATAGAGTTGGTTTTTGATGAAGCTCTCGGAAGTAGTGGTTGATGAGGAAGAGTTGGTGATTGTCTCAGACAAACATCCGAGCATCATTGCTGCAGTTGCCGACGTTTACAAAAATGCACATCATGGTCATTGTATATGGAACTTGTCACAAAATATTAAAATTGGTTGCAAAAAGAAGGGTTGTACCGAAATTTTTATGCGGTTAGCAAAAATTTATAAGCAAGCCGACTTTGAATTGGAGTACGAAAAGTTTAAGAAAATATATCCCGATGCTGCAAAGTTTTTGGATGAAAGTGATTCATTGGATCGATGGACTCGAGCATATAGCCCAAAATCTCGGTATAACATTATGACACCGAATGGTGTTGGATCAATAAATGCAAGATTGCGTGAAGAAATACAACTTCCAATCATTGCACTACTAAATTCTTTGCAGACATTGACTACATCTTGGTTTTCAAGGTATCGAAATGCATCTGTCGCATCAACAACAAATTTCACTCAAACTATTGAGTTGATTCTGCTTGAAAGGTTTAATATTGGTCGGGGATATTAAGTTTATGAGCTGGGCCGTCTTGAGTTCGATGTTTGAAGTGCAGCAAACAGTGACATTGTGGATTTGGAATCGAAGAGATGTACCTGTAGAGAATTTGATATTGATAAGATTCCACGTTCTTATGCAAATGCAGCGAGTTACTTTTCTGATGTTAATTTTTATTCCTTGTGCTCAGAATATTATTCTGTTATGATATGGTCCTTAGCCTATTCTCAGCCAATTTATCTTGTTCTGAATCAGAACGAGTGGCCACTTGATGATATGTTAGTACTGCAACATGTGATCAAGAGAAGATGTAGAAGAAAAACACAAAACAGATTTCTTTCTGTTGGAGAATTTGGTAGAAGATAGGTATGAATGATATGTAATTTGTTTTAATTTAAATACAATCCATTTGATTTCATTAATATGTTACGTGTTTGTGGTGAATTTTTAACTTTGGGTCGAGTGGGTGGTGAGTGGGTCGAGTGGACAAGATTTTAATGTGTGTGGAGTTTGGGTCGAGTGGATGGTAATTGGTTCGATTTTGGGTCGAGTGGTGGTGTTTGGGGTTTGGTTTAGGGTTTGGGTCGAGTGGGTGGAGAGTAGGTTGAGTGGTGGTGTTTGGGGTTTGGTTTAGGGGTTTGTTTAGGGTTTAGGGTTTGGATCGAGTATGGGTCGAGTGGGTAGAGGGATTTTGAGTTTTGATCATGTTATAATATATAATTAGAAAGTAAATATATTTAAAAAAAATTTATTTGTGTGAACATTTTAATATGAGTTATATATTATAATTTAAGTATGTTAGTTAAAAAATTTATAACAATAATAGAAGAATGTATCCCTTATTCTAGCAACGTGGGTTGAATTTCTACTCAACTAAAATTATTAACAAATTTTATAATTTCACTAAAATTCTTTAACAAATTTCATAAAAATAAACCTAAAAAAATCATAACAAATTTCATGACATGTTCACTTGAGTAAATGTCTCTTGAAGCTAAATGTATCTTGAAGCATATGAACTGAATGTTTATTGTATACCAATGGGTCGAGCCTCCATAACATGGTCGAGCTTTCATCTCCACCACTAGTCTCGACCCAAAATTGTGTCGAATGGGTCGAGAAACGAGCCAAATTGGGTAGTAGGGTTGAGCCTAAGAGATTTCTTCATCTCCACCACTAGGCTCGACTCACTCAACCCAAAATTGGGTCGAGTGGGTCGAGAAACGACCCAAACTGGATCGCAGGGTCGAGCCTAAGAGATTTGTGTGGCTCGACCCACACGACCCCTAACTCGACCCACATGACCCCGTGAATTGGTTTCATTGTTTAAAATAGATACCCACACGACCCCGTACACCACCCAATGAATTGTTTTCTTTGTTTACAATAGATTGAGTGAAACTACAAGAATACAAAACTCTAATCAAAATTCAAAAATTCTAATTCACTCAATTAAGTCAGTTCGGATTTTCATCACACACAGAGCTTGGTATAAATGGATCACATAAATTAACTAAAAATCGATATAAAGTATCATATAATTATTTTAATCTAATGATCATAATTTATCCCAAATACAACAACAACAATAATGCATAAATTCCTCAATCTTGTCTTCGTTAAGTTGATAGGAATTTTCTCTGAATATGGTATAAGCTGCTGCTGCTAAACAGTAAACTCCACATTCACCGCTGCAATAAAAAAAAACAAGCATAAAATGTACATTGATATACACTAAACAATAATAAAATAGTAATTTTTAAAATAAAAAAATTTAACCTGATTTTTTGAATAAGAAATTTTTCTGGCCTATCTATACTTCGTCTTTCAGCATCACTGACACCCAACATATGTGGAAGCATAAGGGACAAAAGATTAATAAGTTTAAGCAATATCTTGCCCGACCTATCTACGCTTCGGTCTGAATCCATGATTGTGATCTTCTTAATGTTAGACAAAACATTTAACAAAACCCAATGTCCGGGAAGATGAAAGGGTATCAAAATAATTTTGGCTTTATTCCATGAAATAGCTGGCCATTCACCAGTTTCTGTTCTCACATAGGACATCAAACATTCTATATTATTATGCATGTCCTCATTGAAAGCACTCGAAACCAGCTGATGAAAATCAATGTCCATCAATGACACATCCTGTGACATTAAATGTGAGTACGTCTTTTGTAATTAGAGTAACCCTTGACAACATTCTTGAAGATGCTGAAAGTGAAAAAGTGAAATATGTTAATTACTAACACAATGTAATAAACAAAAAAGAAAATAAGAAAAAACTTACAGTCACATTCAACCAACAAGCAGGTGCCCCAATTCAAGAAACCACGTTCTATCGTAAGACGAGTACAGCCCAGATATCCTCGTGTTTTCCATGCAAGAATTAATCTCAGCAATTACTCAAGCCCAAGATCTATTGGCGAACATTATGGCTCTTTTCTCAAAAGACATAGACATCATATCATTCATAAGAAGATGAGGAAGTTACTCATCTGTCATAGGCTCTTCCTTCACTGTAAACAATCTTAACTTATGGCCCGAAGTTTTCTCAAAAGCACGAGTCAAAGACGGATCGCTCACAAGTGGTGTATTTGGATCCACCTCATCCATTCTCATGAATGGAGTCTTTTTGTGTGTTAGCCTTGATGTCTCGCCAAAATCTGAGAGATTAATACATATAATTTTGTCATTTTCCATACTAACAATTAAAAATCATATAAATATCGATAAAACTTTAAAACTTACCAACATTGGCACTCACTGGAGGCAATCTCTCAAACATATCCTTCAAACTCGAGATATCATTCTGCATATATTTCAATATATTCATGATCTCGGCTTGGTCCTTTTGCATCGTCACAACTTTATCCTCCAAACTTGTCAAACGAACGCCATATGTATCTGCATGAGATGTATGATCTCTATACATAGATATATGTCTCATGTCAGTCAATGGAGTAGACGGTTGATTCATGTGTGAAGGACCACCAAATGGCAGAGAAGATTTTCAGACTTTATCTCGAGATGATATGGAGTATGTAAATGTGAATGGTTGGGGAAACTGTTGGTCCATAGTCTGTACACCCACTTCATCCTCTTCGTCGTCCAATGGATCTTGACTGCACACTACTTTAATACCCTAGTTGATCAACTCCGTAATGAGATTGATTACCACATTATTAGAATCAACAAAATCGCCATTCATATAATGCACAGACAACAACTGTAGAGGCCTCTAAATACGTACTTGAAAATTTGTGGAAAATTTAAAAATTTTCTTATTAATTAATTAAAATGCCTCATTCATAAATAAATAACTGATAAAAGTTTAACCATTCAAAATAGCAGTGGAAGTAAATGTTTGTTTGCAAAATAATAATTTAGAACAATTCAACAACGAGGAAGAATGTTTGAGTCAAAATAGTAAATGCTAAAAACATGAGGTCCTCGGGTTCCACTACTGTCGACCCAAGCTAGCTCACTGGTCCCCGCCCCTCAGTCCCTGCATCATCGGTACCTACAACAATCAAGTCTAGTGAGTCTAAAGACTCAGCATGCATATATCGTAAATAACAAGTAATAATAATAAAATCGCATGCGAGGTGAAAATATCATGGCATGAGTAAATGTAATACGTACATAACTGAGCTGAGAATCGCATCATGAATAATTAATATTACGTGCAATACTGAACTGAAAGTAGTAAGTGTAATATTTGCTCCGTAAAGCCCTGTCATAAAATAACGAGTAATAATTTTCTGTTGAGATAATGTTACACGCAAGTGGCCCTCTGAACTGCACTAAACTGAACTGACCGGTAACTGACGACCGGGTGAAATAATGTACGTCTGATCAGATTAATGCCACATTATACTGGGTGGGACCGGTAAGTAGCAACCGGGAGGAACTGAACTGAACCGGTAACCGACGACCGGGTGAAGTAATAATCCCATGATAGTAAAGTGACCACAAGCAATATCGCATAAATCTCAAAAATGAATATTTTACATTTTATGCACGTAATATAATTAAATAGCGTAATTAATTATCCTGTATAAATTTTACAATAAGGGTTGGACCGTTCCTAGGCTCGCTGCGACCTAAATATGACATGAAAAATATGCAAATGATTTACTTGACCAAACTTTGTAATTGAATCCAAAAACGAGACAATTACGCCCAACAACTTCATATTTAATCATGACTCCGAGCCAACCCGAACCAACACCAAACCAACGTTTAGTCATGATTAAAATACCCTTAAAATGATGAAATAATGCTCCTAAAGTGGTAAGGGCCGAAATTTTTGGGGAATGGAGGCCAAAACATGAAACGCTCTTTCGAGAGTCAATTTGGCACACCGCATTGTAAATTCTTGTACGACCTCTAAAATGATCCGAATCACGAACGGCCAAAAACATGACCTTCCTAACATGATGAGGTACTGTCCAGTCCAAGGTCATAGGCTAAAAGCCAACCAAGAACTCGAACGAGCCTCTGAACCGAAGCAGCAAGTTGCTGTCCAGAAATTCCAGCAACCGCACTTGTACTTACATCGCTTCGTTTGCGAGACTAGTGGCCATTGGGGCTTGAACCACGATGTGGTTTGAACCATGGCTAAGGCTCTAGGCCAACCACAATCCAACCCAACACCTAGGACAACACAAAGCCTCAACCGAGAATTTAAAAATCTGTACCGGCATGTTTCTGAAATTTTATTTTTGTTGCTGTCATGGACCTTTTCAATGGCCATCGATTGACCATGGCTCGATCTAGACATCAAGGGGTATGGTATGAACCATGGCTAAGGGCCAAGAAGCCAACCAAGATCCATACCAACACCACCAACCGAAAGTTACACATGCAGAACTCAAAGGGGTCGAAGGGGCTGTTCATGTTTTGATTTAAAAACCGATGCAACCATGGACCAAGCCTCAAAGGGGCGACTTGTTCACGTCTTAGACATGATAGGGGAGTGTTCTAACCATGGCTATAGGCCCCTAGGGCAGCCAAGATCAAGAACATCACCCTTGATAGCAACACAGAATTTTCGAGCCTCAATATGACACTATGGAAGTGTTGCTGTCATTTCTGAATTTCCAGCGGGTATGGGGCTTGAACGAATGGACCAATATTATCCTAACATGTCCTAATACATGTCTAGATGCCGCCTTGGGAGTCTGGACACGAGCTAACCACCTGAAACACCAAAACAAGCCGAACTCGTGAGAGCACAAGTGAGAGCCGAAAAATTCTGCACATGTTTTCGAAAATGGGTAACAAAGTTTTCGACTTTTTGCCATCAAAATCATGAACATGTGATGTTTAAAAATCAGTATATGACTTGATTGAAGAGAAAAAGAAAATATACACATGCCTTGGTTTGTTTTGCACGAAAAACAAATGAAACAACGAAGCGGCGCGGAGGAGACGGAGTGTTCTTCTTTTCTCACTTTCTCTCTTGTTTTCCCTCTTGCTTCTCACGTTTTCTCTCTATTTTTTTTCTATGGAATTTTCAAAAATATGGAGAGGGAGAGAAGTCTAGGAAGTGAAGGGAAAGTTGCAAGCTCAAGGGGAAGAATAAATATTTCTATCTTCTAGTTTGTGAGATAAAGGAATAATATGATATCAAAAGATTTTTGAGGGATAATTAGAGATGCACATGGTCGAATTTAATGTCTAGGAACAAGGAGAAAGTATTGCTTAATTAATTATTTAGTAGAGATTTAAAAGTGGGGAGAATATCTACCTAGGAAAATTTGAGGGAGAGAATAATAAAGAATGAGTTGTTAACCAAAAATTAAATCCTTTACCATAGGGGTGGCCGATTTTACTTAAACAAAGTAGGGTAGGGAAACTGCGTAGTTAATAATTAATGAGGATTTAAAAATGGTGAAGGATTATCTCCAAATAAAGGGTAAGGCAAGAAATAAGGAAATGATTGGTCAAAATATTTTAAATGGGGTCAAAATTTTCAATGGAATAAAGGTAAAAATATTGCTTAAATATTAATTATTGATGATTTAGTGTGATAGAATTATCTCACAAGAAAATAGATAAGGAAAGATACTTAAAGAATAATTTGTCCCACTAATTAAAATCTTTTAAAAAAACTAGAGAGGAGGGCCGAAAAATTAGAATAAAAATGGAGAGAAATATTTCTTAAATCTTGTATTTTAATTCCTTAGAGTTTGATCTACCCATTAAATATTTTAGTGAATAAATAAATTAATTAGGGCATGCCATTATCTTGCATGCATAGATAATTCTTTAAATTTTAAAGATAAATTTACTATCATGTCAAATTATAATTCCTTAATTAAAATAAGTCTAGATTAACTTATTTCAATTGGTCACATATTTATTTTAGGCTTTTAATTAAATTATTGAACCTAAAAGAATTTATTTACTACTTATCTCAAGTTAATTAAATAAATTCTTAAACTTTCTTTTTTCCTTAAAATAAATTATTGTTTATCTTAAATAAATTCTAGGAATATTTTCTTAATATTAAAAATTTATCTCTTTACTCCAACTCCGGTCCGGCCTCACTTATTTAACAAAAAGGGTAGTAATTAAACTACTGCATGAAATAAATACATTTAAAGAAAAGAATTTAAATACTCATGCAATAAAATCATTTTAATTTAAATACTAAGAATTATGCATGGCTTATACGTGGTCTAATTTACGGGTTCTACAACAACTCTTCCATTGTGGGAATGAGGATCCCAAAAATATCCTATATTAATCATTAACATTAAACATGAAAATCAGTTAACAATTAACATGTATTAGATAATACAAAAAGTAAATAAAATGAATTTTTTGTATTTACCTTGATATATACATTTTTAAATGTTTTGTTCACGTCATCCATGTAAGGGGAATGATTCTTACTCCATTTCCTAGTCAACCAATGACACATCCGAGGTATCGGTACATTGGGACCTTCTCGACGTCTAGCGAACACTTCAGCAATTGCTGGAAAATATTAGTAGACCAAAATCTAGCACAAAAAAATAAACACATTTATTAGTATGATATAAAATAACAAGGATATTTTATATAATGAATCATATTTAGTTACATGTAAAAGATGAATAAATCCACTTATATAGAAGCTACCGCACCCACTAAAATCTGGATCATTCCCATGGCGTGCTACCAAATTTTCATAGCTTCTGAACTTTTCAAAATCTTTTCTAAGTTCATAAAGTAATTCTTCGAAAGCTATTCTACCCCAGAGATAATTAATAAAACTATCAAATTTATTAACTAATTTAATGCATTCTAAATTGACTGTATCATTTTTATTTTTCTTTGTCTACCCAATAAACCTACCACGAACAAAAGACATGCCAATTTCAACTTCTCAATGTCTATCTCTTCCCCTGAGTCATTCTCGTATTCATCCATTCTATCTATGAAATCCCCCAAACCTATACAATCTCTTCCACCAAAATGCCTCCACCTAAATTCATCTTGCTCAGGTATCTCAGGATAAAAGTTTGAACAATTTAGGTCCGTTAATAAACAATACTCTAACAATGAAAACCGTAAAGGTCGTTTACGATATATCATCAGAAATTCATTACATGTACTGTCAAACGTTTTTCTGCTCATCAAAAACCATAACAATTGATTCGAATTGTTATAATGCTTAGCACATATAATTAAATTCACAAATTGTGTATGCTGCATCAAATATTCTATTTCTTTCTAGTTCAAAAATGATATTATCTTCTTACAAATCTCAAAGTATCTTGATCCTAAAGTTAACTTACATTCAAAGAATTGATTCTTTCCAAGTTTAGTGGAGAATTAAATCTGAAGAAAAAAAGGTTATTAGTTGTCAAAATTTTAAAATAATAGTGTTTGTTCATTTAAAAAATTAGGTCGATTCGTGGTTCGAGGTGGGTCGAGCTCGACCCACAACAAAGAGCTCGACCCACAAGCTCGTTGTTTTGGGTCGAGCTCGACGCCAACGTGTGAAAATGAGCTCGACCCAGGTGTGAAGTGCTCGACCCAGCTGTGGGTCGAGCATTGTGCTCTTCAGTCTTCAAACTGTGGGTCGAGCACTGTGAAGAAATCGACCCAGGCCTAGGTCGAGCTCTTCTCCGAGCTGGTGTGAAGATTGGGTCGAGCTCTTCAATCGATCTCGACCCAGAGCTCTTCACACCTATACCCACTCTCCTGGCTATGGATTTCACACCTCAACCCTATAACGTACCGTATCATGAACAACTTTAAAATTTGCGAACATATAAAAATTTACTTGAATAGATAATAAACTTCAAAGTGCGATAAAGATAAACCGTTCGTCCAAAATATTTGCAACAAAAAGATTACAAATAAAGTTTGCTAAAAGTTAACGTTTAAAACATCGTAAGCAATGACATGAAAATAAGAGTACTTGAAATAGCATTCATAAATTCTTAAAACATGGGCGGTCTTCGGGTTTAGCCTCCTGCGCAATCCAAGCCGGCTCATTGGTCCCCACCCCTCGTCTCCTCATCCTCATCCTCATCGTCATCCTCACCTGCATCGATCAAGTCTAGTGAGTCTAAAGACTCAACATGTATAAACTGGGCATAACAAGTAATACATAATAAAACTACATGCATCTTTAAAGTAAAGCGTACATACTTGAAACTTGAACGTAATAACATAAACATAGAAGTGTCATCATCATAAAAACTTTTCATAAACATACTTGCATCATACATACTTGAACATGCATATACTTCATCATTTTGCGTAGAGATATGTTTCAAGCAAGTGACCCATACATAAATGCGCATGATCAGACTAAATCACAGTACTGGGCTGGTAGGGATGTCCACTACCGCATACATGAGATCCCCGGTCATACTTTACCAGGTGGATTGGTCCCCGGTCATACTTTACATCTTCCCAATCCAGATCTAAACCCGGTTATACTTTACCGGGGTGGAAAGGTCACCGGCCACGTTCACCGATTTCTAAACCCGTTCATAATTGGTCACAAGACATTTAGAATACCTCAAAAACATAAAAATATTTTCTTTTGCACGTCGAACATACTAATACATGACGTTGAGAGATTCGTTGGATCTCGCTTGGGGCCACTGCTGAACATACTAACGTGAGTTCAAACACTTATCTTTCATAACTTAGACGTATTAATCATGCTCACACCCAAAAATGACAAATTTCCTTATGACGTTTTAAATCTCTCGGGACTCGACCTTGTTTAATCATCGTACTAAACCATGACATCGAATCCCAAAACAATCCCTCTATGAAGTGAAGACACGGACCCTGTCCGCAAATCCGGGTCTGGGTCCGTGTAGCCTCGGCAACTCAACCTACGGAATTAACAAAGGCACGGGTGTCCGGGTCCGGCTCCGGGTCCGTGTAGACTCTGAAATTTCACACCTCGATAGAAACAATGGCACGGGCCCCGTGTCAGGGTCCGGGTCCGTGTAGACTCTGAAAATGGTAAACCAACGGAAATCATTACACTTGTGGCTTAATCCTCCTAACTCGATCATACTGACCGTGAACCAACACCTCGAGACTCATCCTAGGATGCTGTGGCAATGATTCAAACTCCCATGACGCCTCAAAACAACGATGCAAATCATACAACGGAACTCAAACCGTGAACACAACATTTTGACACCAAAATGCTTCTTACGACTTCTAATGCAACCAAGTACCTATTGGCACGAAACGAAGCACCAAAAATCATCTCAACATCATACTCACAATGATCACCCAACGGTTCTCAACGAATCCTACAACAAATAAACTTCAAGAACACGCCAAGAACACATTTTCAGAAAATTACAGTTTGAGCATTCCCACGAAAATGAACTCACTCGTTTCTTGTCCAAAAATTACGAATTTACTATCAAATCGAAGATATCGAAGAGTACTTCGTTTTATATGTTGAAAGTTTTTCCAGAAAGTTGACCGAATTTTCACAGAAATCGAAATGACAGCAGAATTCGGGTTTTCAAATCTAAAATCATTTCAAAATCGATCCAACCAATTTTTGCTCAAACTTTTACACAACATACATAGATTTTCACGCATAATAAACAACACAACACATAATATAACGAGATAGATGCAGAAACAATATAATATACATGCCTTTTGATCATTAAATTACCGAAACGACGATACCGAAGCGGAACGAGTGCCATGGTCGATCCGGAACGAATTGTGGCTCGATTTTCTTGAAGAAAAGTGGCGAGAATTGCTGAAATCTTTGAAGAGAGGGGGCGGCTGCTGAAGGTTCTTAGAACCCTAGGTTTTTCTCTCAAAAATTTAAAACAAAGCAAATGAAATATGTGTGTGTGTCTCGTGTGTGAGGTGCGTGTAATTGTGTGTGTGCGCGTGAGTTTAGTGATTAGGGGATAAAATTTTGCTTAATTAATAATTAACATTAATTAAAATACTAACCTTCCTATAACTTTAAATAAAATCTGTTAATTTAAAATAAAATGTTCAAGTGACAAATCTTTAAAAGTTTAAAATCATAGAAGCACATAATAATTAAATTAGGCTTTAAAAATGATAAAACTAAATAAATCATTTAAAATACCATAATTCTAACTTAAAATAAAATATCACATTTTAAAATTACCAAAATCGTCGTCGGTCTCTTTTCCTCGATCTCGAATCGAATAATCGCCTGAAACATTAAACTCAAGAAAACATTTTAATGTGCATCACATAAACATCAATAATTTAAAATAATGCAAATTCTTAAATTATGCACCGCTAAAAATCATTTTAACAATTAAATAAATGTATGAGTTTTACGTGTACTAATTTTGGCCTCTACAGACCAAGTAAAATTCAAAATAAAAATGATTTCTTATCAATACGTGATTCTCTCGTTCGATTTCCTGCAGACGAATACTTTGTAAAATTATTGTTAGCCAAAGATCAAAACAATGGATGTAAGGAGGGTTGAGAAGAAGGAGATGTTTTGTGAAGATTGAGAAGAAATGAATGAGATGTGGATTGAATTGAGTTGGGTGACATTGGGTTACGTAAGTTTTTTATTTAATTAAATTATAAATTTTATTATAATTATATATAAAATTAAAATAAAAATTTAAATACATTAATAAAAAAAATAGTTTTTAAACAAAATTTTAAAATAAAGATAAAAAAAAATAAATTACATTCACTATTTTTTTTTAATAAACACTTCCATCAGTCCGGTTTTCCTCAATTTCCCATTCCTTCTTGTTGATTCCTGGAAACAATTTTATTGTCTTCAATAACAAGAAACTCCCATTTTCAAATCCCCATCGTCTTCCCTTTGCTGTAATGTTTTCTACGGGTTCTCTTTCTCATTCCATTGAGCTAGCAAATTCCGTGGCCACCTTCACTGAAATGTAAGGTAAAGTGTTCCAAGGGTTTATTTTTTTCATTTAATTCTGATGTACATGGTCAGATGAGTAATCACACGGTGGATTTGGATTCTGTAATCTAATGAAAACAGTGGGCCGGAAGATTAATGCAGGCTGTGAAAAAGTGAGCTGAATGTGTCAAAAGTCTGAAAGCATATAATATAAAAGCTCTGAATCTTATTCGTGTTTGTTGTTACACAGTTATGGATTTGATTTCAACATAAAGATTTTCTTAATCCCTTGAAAAATCTAACTGAACGCCATTATCGTAATACAATGTGGGTAGAATATTTGAGAGTTTGAACACTTAATTTTGGATTTTGAAATTTCATTTGCATCTAAATTCGTGAATTTTATTATTCCGTGCCTCAAATTTTCTTTGGAAATATACTGACGCAGTAAGTATTTAATTCGAGTTTCTATGAGAAAATATATCAAATATGTGTACAGACATGCGGGCATATACTAATGAGAAAGATGAAGGCTCTCAGAAAGACGTCCAGCAGGAGACCCCCTGTTTTGCATCTATTTTGTGCCTCCGCTGCCCTTTTTTCTCTCCTGGCTTTTGCCACTTACTCTTCCTTTTTCTCTGCTGGTACCCCCTTATTCAGTAAATCCAATCTATATGATTAATTTCTGTTACGCACTTATAACTTGTGTTCACAGATAAAACAACTCTCAATTTTTCCAGGCAACCACCAGCTTAACTCAGTGGCTATTAAGCCTTTATCTGATTTCCAATCGACCGTTCAACAGTGCGTGGTTAGTTACCTTCTTCCCGTCCATCTCAACGACCGATTGTATGTTGTTTAATCTTATATCTGAAGTCTAATAATTGAATTTTCTTATACAATCAGATCCAAGCTTTATCTTGATTATATTTTGTGAGTGATATGTACTTATTGTATTTATAGATATTGATAGATTTTTCTTGATTTTGAGTAAAGTATGATTCAGTGTGTTTGCAAAAATTCTGCTTGCTTAGAATGTGCTTGGATGAAGAAGCCAAATTGAAAAGAAGTTAAAAAACACACTTTTAAATTTGTAAGTCTTACTGTAAAAGTACCTTTTATTATTTCAGTTTCAGCTCATCTTTCAAGAATAATTAAAAAAATTATGATATCCAACTAAAAAACTGTGTCTGCTTTTTATTTTTTAAAATGTGCTAATAAAATGCTTTTTAACGAGGAGGACATCCAATTTTAATTTCAATAAGTTTTTTTCAAAAGAATTTCATTAAGTTTGTGAAAGCCACTTTCTTATTTATTCCTTCTATTTATTAAGGTCTAAAGTCATTTTGGAGATTTCATTCGTCATTAGCCTTGTCATTTTTTTTGTAGGCAAGTAGAGGGCTTGGACTCACTGCCCACATAATCGATCATTGTAATTTGATTCTCAAGTTTCCCGAAGGAACTAATAGTACCTGGGTTTGTCTCTGACACAGTTACTTAAATGCTAAGTTACATTTTCATGTTTCTGTAGACCCCATGTAACTTTCTGCACTCTTCATCTATTTGCAGTACAATGAGCAATTTAAGATCTTTGAGCCATTGGAGTATAAGTATGACGTTTGCGAAGCGATACTATTGTGGGAACAGGTTTTCCATTGTTTTTTACCTTACTGTTTGCGGTAGTTTACCTTCTTGCACATTAAGCAGGCAGATATCGTCTAAAATGCAGTATCGCAATATGACTACAGTGTTGACAAGAGAGTATTTAGATGCACGACCTGATGGATGGCTAGACTATGCTCCAAAAAGGATAGCACAATTGTAAGTTGGCAGATTCCATCGTAGTTTGGTTACTTTCCAATCCTATTGAGTTCAAACCATTTGCTTTCCTTTTCTGAAAATTCTACTTCTCTTGTTCTGATGATCATAGAGGAGCAGACAAGTGCTACAATAGGACTCTTTGTGAGGAACATCTGAATGTGCTTTTACCAGCAACGCCACCCTTCCATCCTCGCCAGTTTAAAACTTGTGCTGTTGTAGGAAATTCAGGTGATCTCTTAAAGACAGAGTTTGGCCAAGAAATTGATAGCCATGATGCTGTTATAAGAGACAATGAAGCCCCTGTTAATGAGGTAAGTAAGACTACTACACTGGTTTCTGTCATCGAGTTTGTCTTGATATATCATATATGTCCTTTTTTCAGATTGGTTTCTATTGTGCATGCATTTCCCCTCATCCATATGAATGTGACAGGGTGAGAGAAGATATGTTCATGATCTAATGTTTTGTCAATCTCAATGAAACCAACATGTTTGAATGGAAAACAATTTGAATGTAGTTCCATTCTGGAAGTTATTTATTGGAAAAGAACTTGGGGCTGACTTGATGATATTTTGAGCATCAAGGATCCAATCATCTGCCTTGTCATTTTTGATATGCTTTGCTATGTTTTTGAAAAATTGGAATGTGACTTTTAGTGACTCATAGGATGTGAATTTTTCCCTTTATTGGAATTATATTTTGTTTTATCTTTCTTTATCTTCTACAGAAATATGCCAAGTTTGTGGGTCTGAAAAGAGATTTTCGCCTTGTGGTTAGGGGTGCTGCACGTAACATGATACCCATTCTCAAGGGATCAGGTAATCTACTTTTGTTCTAATTGAATGCCCCTTAATAATTCAAATCAACTTTTATAGATAGACTTCTTATTTGAAGTTGTGACACACTACCTGACAACCAGCAAAAAGGTGAATATATTCAATTTTTATCTTTCAACTTTCATCTCAAACTCCATTTCCATTCGAAATGAATTATTCAAAATAGGAAGATGGAGTATTATAGCTTCTCACAACTGCTAAATATTTTTCATTGTGAATATTTATGTTATTTTTCTTCCTTATTCTTCACTCTACCTTGTTCGTCTTTGTTAAGTTCAATAAACAAACACAAAATAAAAGCCAGGTTGAAAGAGATATTAGTGGCTGTGCACACCCTATGGACTGAGCATGAGCCCTCGCATACCATTTTCTGAGCTGATATTATTACATTCCTTAGTGAGTTTTGTGTTGAAAATTTTCAGTTAGTGTTCCAATATTGTAGAGCTGAAAAATTTCCTGAAAATGTGTGCTTTGGTTCTCAGTTTTCTGAAGAAAATTTTTGAGTATGTTGTGGGTATCGGTTATCTCTTTCATGAAGTAGAGAACAAAATTCCTCTTAGGGTCAATCATTACAAGATCTAAAAGGGGAAGCAATGTAGTTTAATCAACATCACAAAATGTAGCAATGAATCATGGGCTTATTAATGGCTGTGTTTTTTGCAGATGATGAAGTGCTTATCATTAAAAGCCTCACTCATAGAGATTTCAACACAATGATAAAGGTAATAGCATGCTGAATATTTCCCCAATGGACCTTTCGCTATGGGGTGATTTAGTTTCATTTTCTTATGTGAGGATGTTGGTTTATAGCAACAAAAACCAGAACATAAAAGTTTATGGAAATAGAAGAAAGCAACGAGGGAATGCATTTGGAATGCTTAATTTTATTATTCATTGCAATACTCTTTATATAGAGCTGGAAAAAACGTAACAAAAAACCAAAATGTCTTCCTTATATGAATTCAAAATAATTCAAACACTATTTCCTAAAGACTTCAAGAATGTCTCGATATTATATTTATTGAGAGATTGAGATTATGTGTATCATTAAGATAGCATTGATATTGTGTGCTTCATGATGAGAGTGGACCACTAGTCCACTGATGTACTTTTTCTCATATAATTATGAATAAAATATCGTTTCTTATTAAAAAAAAACATTATTTCCTAAAGACTTGGTCATGTGACCAATTATTTAGCAAATCTTTAACAAAAAGTGACTAAGGGACGATTCCAACACTCCTCCTTGCCTTAGTTGCTGCAAAGACCTAATTTGTTTCTTAAGATTTCAAATCTAGCTTTGGTAGAGCTTTGGTTAAAATATCTGCAACTTGATCTTCATTCTTGCAATAACACAACTTGATTTCACCATCCTTTTGTACTTCTCTTAAATGAAACAACCTGATCTTAAAGTGCTTAGTTTTGCCTTGAAAAACAGGATCTTTTGAAATTGCAATGCAGCTTGGTTATCCACATGAATATGTGTTACTTCATTTTGTTCCATATGTAAGTCTGCAAGCATTTTTCTGATCCAAATTCCGCGATTTACTCTAGCATTGGCTACTACATTTTCTGCCTCTGCTGTACTTTGAGCTATCACATCTTGACTCTTTGAACACCATGAGAAAAAACCTGATCCAAAGCTGAAACAAAAACATGTTGTATTTCTCATATCATCAATAGAGCCTGCCCAATCACTATCAGAAAAACCATGAAGCTTAAGAATATTTAATGCCATAATTTGTTGTGCCCTGGATATAACTTACAATCCTTTCGGCAGCTTGAAAATGCACTTTACTAGCACATTTCATGAACCTCGAAAGTAAGCTTACGCAAACAGTATGTCTGATCAAGTGGCTATAAGATGCATCAAGCAACCAATCAAGCTTCTATATTTGCTGTCATAAACTCTTTCCGCTCCATCATCTTTGCTAAACTTTTCCTTCCATACAGTGGTGTGCTTGTGCTTTTGCAATCTTCTCTGTGAAATTTTTTGAGTATTTCCCTTGCATGCTTCTTTTGATTTATGAAGACTCCATCATGAACTTGCTTCACCTCCAAACCCAGAAAATAGGACATTAGACCAAGGTTTGTCATTTCTAATACTTTGAGCATTTCAAACTTAAATTCTTTTACCACTTCCTCGGTGGTAACAAGAAGATCATCAATATAAACATAAACTATTATTAATTCAGCATTTGTTCCTTTTACATATAATGTAGCTTCACTTGGACTTTTAACAAATCCAAGACTTCGAAGGTGTTCATCAATCTTGTTGTACCAGGGCCTGCTTAAAACCATATAAGGCCTTTCTCAATAAATAGACCTTCTCCTCCTGTCCCTTGACTTGGAATCCTTCAGGCTTCTCTACATAAATCTCCTCTTGAAGATAACCATTTAAGAATGCAGATTTTACATCCAACTGATAAATCTTCCATCCTATTTGTGCTGCCAAAGTAAGCAACATTTTGATTGTATCCAAGGCATTCCACTGAAAAGTTTCTGAGAAATCTACTCCAAACACTTGACTATACCCCTTAACCAGTAGTATGGCTTTGTATTCATTCACAGAACCATCTGATTAAGTTTGGTAATGTGGTCCCATTTGACTCCAATGATCTTTTTGTGTCGAGGCTTATCCACCAACTCCCACATTTCATTTTTTTCAATCATTTTGAGCTCATCTTTCATTGCTTCAATCCACTTTTTATCCTTCTCTGCTTCTTTATATCCTACAGGCTCAAAAATAGCAATGTTACTTCTTTCATAAATATCGGATAAGGATCTTGTACCTCGAACTGGATCATCATCAATGTTATCATCAAAATATTCATGGTTCTTCCAATGGCTTCTTCATATACTCCTCATAATTTCATTGTTTATCCTCCATAAATTTGACATCTTTGCTCACAAGAATTTTTCCATCATGTGGTTGGAAAATTTTATATGCCTTTGAAGAATCACTGTATCCAATAAAAACTCCTGGTTTAGCCTTCTTATCAAGTTTCTCTTTTTACCTGTGGCACATAAGAAAAACAAAGACTACCAAATAACTTTGGCTTATAACCAAACCAAACTTCAAATGGATTTTTTTCTTGCAGAACTCTTGTAGGCAGCCTATTCAGCAGAAAAAAAGCTATCACGGCCCAGCCCACTTGTGATATTGTCTGCTTTGGCCCGATGCCTCACGGATTTAAAACGCGTTACAACGGGTTAATACACGCTCATTTAAATGCCCAGCATCTCTCCTGTTGTTTAGTGATGTGGGATTTCGCCTAAGGGCTCTTGTCACAAATCCGTGAGGCATCGGACCAAAGCGGACAATATCACAAGTGGCTGGGCCGTGACATTTGGTATCAGAGCCAGTGGTGAGTGGGCACAGCACGTTGTGACGCGTTTTAAATCCGTGAGGCCTCGGGTCAAAGCGGACAATATCACAAGTGGGCTAGGCCGTGACAACAGCAGTGTTTGCAGCCTCTACCCAAAACCTTTTTGACAACTCCTCCTCGTGTAGCATACACCTTGGCATTTCCATTTTACTCCGATTTTCTCCCACTTACACCATTCTATTGTGGGGTGTAAGGATCTGTGAGTTAGTGCTCGATGCCATCTTCCTCGCAGAACTTTTCAAATATGTCATTTGTATATTCTTTCCTATTATCGGACCTTATTTTATGTATCCTGCAAGACTTTGATTCTCCCCAATGTTTTATATTTCCAAAATATACTAGCAACTTCGGATTTGAATTTGAGGAAGTAAATCCAGCAAAATCTGGTATAATCATCGATAAATATAATGTAGCACTTACTACCATTTAAAGTTGGTGTTTTATGAGGTCTTCCAACATTTAAAGATGGCGTTTTACGAGGTCTTTCAACATCTGTGTTATAGCTTCTTTTACCGAGCTACTACTAAACAGATTAATGAGCATTCATAAGTAAATTTAATAACAACAATTAAACAGCGGAATCTAAATTACTTAATCATCTTACAATCCAAACGAAAACAGAACAATAATCTCAGTATTAAACATTAATACAACCATATCGAAATCATAATCTTGCACGAGAAATATGAGATTAAAACCTTCACTGGAAAACCCAACTGCTCTAGCCACTGCCCTTGTCGTCCGAACCATCCAACTTAAGACGTGCCCCGTGGAATTGGATGTCCAAGATGAAAACAAAGACATGAACTACAATCGCCCGATATGAGAATGTACGAGTATACAAACCGATATGATGCATGTGTAATGCAATATGCTCGAATTTCAAGGATCAAGTCAAGAATCTCATGCTTAGTCTAGTGGCGCTTGAGTGTGTGGTCTTTGATCTGCCATAGGCATGTTTTGGATCTCACATCCATCATCAAGACGTGGACCTACAATGTACAGTGTCATCAGAGTCCGCGGGTCCCGTCGGACACTGTATCTCTCGATACCCAACCGTCTACAATATAGAATAGGGCTGAGCGACCCAAATAAACAAGGTATATCTCAAAAGATATCAGGCCCAACGTGATATGTCATGCATAATATGTGAAAGCAAGAAAACAAGAATCATGCAACAGATAAATATGCAGCATGTAAATGTGTTTACTACAGGTGGAATATTAGTCAGTACATCATGTACCTCACTAAAGCAATCTGACAGAAAGTCTACTCATCTGAACTAAACAATACCAACATACTGAAATCATTATATTGTTAGATTCAGAATTACTAAATATGCTTCAAAGTTCATCCTAATGATTCTTAAATCACTATTTAAGAGTTTATGATTATACCTGCCTCCGTCGTCAGCCCGTTGATGACGTCTTGATCTGCGTGTCCCAGGTCACCAACCCCTTCTTGAGTGGGCTCCGAAGCTTCCCGACACTAAACTGCCCTAGAAACTGGCTAGAAAAACTAAAGTATATGGCTAGAACTCTCGAGAGAGATGCTGAGGGAAAGCGATTGAGGAAACATATAAAATCAACTTCTATTTATAGGTTGTATCCATACTAGTTTAGAAGATTTGAACTCAATCTTATCTGTCACGTGTCATAATATCATTCATCTAGTTGGATTTCTCGGGATAATGTAATCTGAAATAGATTGATTGGTCCATTTTAAATTCGATAGATCCCAACATGTTGATCTTGTTTAACAATGCTTAATTAACAACTATTTAATCATGTCTTAATTACTACTTAATTCAAATAAGGATTCGAGTCATTACATGTGTGTACATGTTGCAGCTTGTGTGTTGATTTCCGAGTTGTTTGAGGGAATGGTTTTCTGGCTTGCTTGCCATATTGACCAGACACACAATCAGATAGTTTGTCTTCCAACAAAGGAACACATTTCACCAAGTTATGTTTCTGCATAATAGAAGTCCATCGCGGTGGAAATGCCCAAGTGTGCCATAATTCTGCATTGCTTCTTGAAAATGCTATTTGCTCCTCCTCCAACCGATTTAAAGCAAAGCTTTTTGCTTTCATTTTTACCTTGATCACATCTCCACGCTTTGCATCTTTGATCATACACTGTTTGTCTTCAAATATAACTTTGAAGCCTTTCTCGATTAACTGGCCAACACTAAGCAAATTTTGATCAATATTAGGCACGTATAGAACATCGGTAATGTAATTCAAACCTGTTAGACTTTCTATAGCCACAGTTCCTTTCCCTTTGACTAAAATAAATTCACCATTTCCAATGTTAGCTTCTGGACAACACAACAAACAACGAACATTGCTGTGGTGATCTAAGGTAATCTGTTTGGCATAAATGCTGATGGTGATCTAAGAATTAGTTTCCACCATCACATTTTCACGAATATGATGACATGACAAAATTGAAGTCATTCGGCTTGTGCATGTTTTGAAGTGCATGAAAGTGGGTGGGAATTTTATGGTCACGTCCGATTGATATTAATTACTAGTATTTTGTAGTTTTAGTAAACATGCCTTTTTTTTTATTTTCTCTTGAATGGAAATTCTTATACATATTCCCCATACAAATTACGCAGACGCTCCCAAATCCAGTTTATCTCTTCCAAGGTATTGTACTTCGCAGAGGTGCCAAAGGAACTGGAATGAAATCAATAGAACTGGCACTTTCCATGTGTGACATTGTAGACATATATGGCTTTACAGTTGATCCTGGATATACTGAGTGGTGAGTTCAGTTGTTTGGTTTGTCTGTTGGTTTCTTTTCACTTGTTCTTCTTAAGATTTTTGAGAATTTTTCGAGTGGTTTATTTTGAAAATTTTCAGATAGTGTTCCAATATCATTTTATAGAGTCGAAAAATTTCCTGAAAATGTGTGCCTTGGTTCTCAGCTTTCTGGATGATCGAATTCTTGAACAGAAAATTTTATGTAAATGTTATCCAAACAAAAGCCTATATTCTTGATCTTAGTGTTTTCCTTTGAAGTTTGACTTTTTGGTGATTGGGTCAGGACGCGATACTTCTCAAACCCAAGGAAAGGACACAATCCTCTTCAAGGGAGAGCATACTACCAGCTTTTGGAATGCCTTGGTGTCAGTAGAATTTAAATTATCATCTAATTTTAATTTTATGATTGTCAAATCTCTGCTTGCTTAATGAAGAAAAATGTACCTTCCAGATTATTAGGATCCATTCTCCTATGAGAGCTGAAAGAAAAATGGACTGGTCAGATATACCGAGTCAGGAAACAATAAGGAGAGCTCACTCTGCTGCAGTGTGCTTGAAGAAGAAGAATCAAGACTGCCAAGATGGTGGTTCGATGGGGCAATTTCGTAACTGCGAAGTGTGGGGAGATGCAGTTGCTTATGGGCGTGGGCCTGCGTCTGGATCAGCAGACATGAGTGATACTAGGAGGAATTCAAACTACAGCAAGTGGGAGACGATGCAATTCACAGAATTAAGAAACGCAGCCCAGGATCAGTTGATTCAGATGGGAAATGTGTCTCTGTATAAAATGGATGGCAACAAATTGGATGATCTAGTTTGTGTTAGGCATTCCCAAAGGTGAAATCTTGACTATTTCAGCATCCCATTTATTCAGATGAAAAAACCATGGCTTTGCTGTTGGCACACACATTTGTAAAAGATCCATCTTCTTTTTTTCTAGTTCATGATTTCTAAATGCATTTAAAATCGGTTGACATTAAGGTTGATTTTGCAAAATGCAACACATTAGTTCAATGAATATCTTTTTTACTTCTAGCCGACAAATAATCCGTCATTTATGAGTTTCAAATGTTTTTTATTTTTTGGTTTTTCACTTGATTAATTTTTGGAATTTGAACTCCTATAGGTCTTGAGGGGTATTTTGAACTAGTCGTACATGAATACTACTACTGAGTTTAAGGTAATTTTTTTTTAAAAAAATTTACTTCAAAGACTTGTAAGCTCAGGTAAAGAATCCACTCCCTTGATTTGCTTGATAACAGAAACTATATTTCTACGTTAGAAACACTAGTGAGATCAGAGGAATGGAAGAATGAGATGAAGACCTCCAATCCTACTACCTCAATGACTGCTTAAGGACCCAAAAATCCTATATTGCTATCTCCTATGTCTGTTTATAGGAAGCCTGGAAAATATGATTTTCGACTCTGCACGACATACGACTTACCATGGAAACCATAGCTGTTTTTTGCCTTGTTCAACTGACCACACACTGGAGCCCCGAAGTTTAAACCGTGCTTGCCATACCCTTAGTCTTTCAAGGGCCTTGCTCAGTGTACAAATTCGGCATGGTGCAGTGTCGTGCATTCTTTGTGCACTTTGTATGGGATTGTGCGTTTAACCGTGCGCCACACTTGGCCAAAATCTTCTAAAGAAGCACCCGCTTCACCCCAACATCATGCCTCGGCAATTTCTCCAAAACATTATATTTTGGTCCAATTAACACTATTTTACTTGTTTCCAACATCTAAATTTAATGGCTCCAATGATTTAATAAAATATTTTAATTAGATGAAAACTATTAATAAAACTGTTCTGGACTTTATAACCTCACATTTGATTTTATATCGAACCTCTATTTTTATTTAAATTAAAAAATTATTTTTATTCTACAATCTAATTACAAAAATTGATGAAACAAAAACAAATTAGAAGAAAACACTACTATTGAAAGCTCACAACACGTGCTCTAGAATGCTATCACGATCCGACAGTTTTGACGTGCATGACGGAAGGATTTCGGCAAATGAAGTCACATAGGGTTGGTAGCATCCAAAATCTTCTTGAACACTAACATTTCCATAAAGGCTAATGAATGTTATAAAGACGTTGAGAATGAGGAATGACTTGAAGGTTATAGGTTTTTCTAGGTTTGTGCGGAAGGACCTAGAACATTATAGACAAGTCATGGATGTTCTAGGTTTGTGTGGAAGGATCTAGAACATTGTGGATCAGACATGAAGGTTCTAGGTTTATGCTGAAGGGCCTAGAACATTATGGACAATACTTGAACATTCTAGGTTTATGTAGAAGGATCTAAAATATTTTGGAAAATGTCGGGTCTAGAAGCTTCTGGGACAATCTATAAAGATGTAGAGACTTGGAGAAAGATTTATTCTTATAAAACACTATTGTGTATTGCATATTGTAAATGTAGAGAAAGCTAGAACATTTTGTTGTATATGTTGTCTAAAATAGAGTGTACTGTTTTATTCACTAGAAGGCACTAGATTGAATAACTTATATATATAGAGGAAGGAGTTCATTTGTAAGGAAGCAAGAACTCAATAATTCATTCCTTCACTCAACCTTGTGCGTACTTTCTCTCTCTACCAATCCTCCAACTTTCTTGTGTTTATTATAGAGTTAACCACTGAAGATCACTCTTAAGCCTGCTTTGCTAGTACTTGCAAAGACGGAGACTAGGGGCAAAGGCTGCATGTGTACTTGGAAGGACTAAGTCCGTGACAAGTAGTATGTGTATGCTATTAAGATTGAGAGACTTAGAGTAACTAACAATGCTGTCATGATAAGTTTTTGATAAATAAAAAATATTTTCTCAAATTATGAAAACACTCTTTATATTTAATAAAATATCATATAAATATTTTTTACTAAATTTATATCTAATCTATAACTAGCGTATCAAAATAATTTTTTTATTTTTATCTATACTTCTGAATTTTTAAATGATCATATTACTCGGGATATTAAAATTATTATTAAAGCTTTCAATTTGGTTTGGCATAATCTAGTCTGCAAAAAAAAAAAACGGTGTGTGTTACGACTTTAGCACCACGTTTGGGTTGTGGGTCAAGACTTGGTGACCCGTCATTTTTAAAATTTTTTTTTTGATAATATTGTTTCTAATGATTTATGTAGGTTAATGAGTTTTGAAAATTTTATATCATTTGAAATTTGAAATGGTTTATGTATGATTAATAGTTTTGAAATATTTATATTATTTATAATGGTTTATGCAAGATTTTTTAAAACTTTTTGGCTATTTAGCCCGCCTAACCCGCAATGAGTGGTGTTTTGGGTTGGATTGGTTTTTTCTCAACCCGCCAAGTTGGCGCGCTAACCATTTTGATAACTATAATTATTATAAAATGATTTTTTAAAAAAATAATAATAAATTTACTATTATATCTAGATATTTTACGCAAAATTTATTTAACACAATTTTTTTAATATTTATGCAAGCGTCGTGTGTCAAAAGACACTAATATTAATGATATTTGGAGTTTTAGAAACAGAAATATATGTTATCCAATATCATATTTTTATTTTTTGAAGAAAATTTAAGACCAAAAATTTTATCTCGGATACGTATTTCTAAAAGTCCCGTATGAAAATATTTCAGTTCTAACTTAGTGAGATAAATTTCGATTATTACAATTATTCGAGATGTTTTTGTTTTATAACTGTAGGATAAAATACTCTCTCCTCAAATATTTTTATAACTGTAGGATACAATACTCTCTCCCCAAATATTGACAAAACTTTTTTCCCTATAAAAAATCTTGTATAAATTAAATTTATTGTGTTTTATAAAGTGAGTACTAAGTGATATTAAGTGTAAATAATAGATAAAATGCAACAATTTAGCCAATTACATGAAAGACGTGCAAATCTATACTTGACCATATTAAACATGCTTAGGTCATTATTTTAATGTAGGTTTTGCATCGAAATAGTACAAATTCTGCACCAAACACAAAATCAATCTCTAACCTATCTATTTCAAATTTTTGTTTAAAAGAATATTTCCACAGTATTCTTTACTTTTTATTAACAACAAATATTTTATTCCACAAAACATAAAACAAATCCATATATGAATTTTACTTGTAATTATTTTAAATATATTGTACTTTTTACATATAATAATAATAATAATAATAATAATAATAATAATAATAATAATATATTTAATTTATTAAAAAATAAAAAGTTTAAATATGTTTATTTTTAAAACAAATACCTTATTCAATTTTATGTTTCTTTATGAAGTAATAAATTATTATCAATAAACTTTAATTGGAAAAAAAAATTTCTCAATTGTGGCACCAAATTTGGTGTAGCAATGTGGATTTGAACTATTTTGATGCAAGGTTTGGCCTCTGATTGAAGTGAATAACTGCTTCATCATGTTGGTCTGAAATGCCAAATTCCAAAAATTCATAAGCCCCATCGATACTTAAAACCCACATTTTTATTTCAACCCAATTGGTAAAAAAAAATATTCAATAATGAGATTCGTTTTTTCCCCCTTTCAAGAAAAGAATTGTAGAAAAACAGGGATGAACTTACGCTTCAACGATTGAGACCACGCTTCAGCCTTGGTCATTCTCAACATTCTCGCCTTCAGCGTTTTCAACGTATCATCAAAATTCATTAAACCATGTTTGTCACAAAAATCTTTGACTATTGCAATGGTATCAGGAAATGAGTGTGATTAGATTAGTAAATCGCCTGAGACATGATGGAACAGAATCAGAATCAGAATCTGATTGAAGACGATGTGTGTGAGGCCCGGGGCCGAAGAGGGCGGGGGTGATCGCCGGTGCCATGAGGTTGCACGGACAATGAGCGGCTCCTAACAGGCTTCTAGGCGGAGGGAACATGAATGAACCGATCTTACACCGGAAGGAGGGGGATTCAGAAACTGTTCAATGTAATGGACTGTACAGTTGAAGAGGACTGAAAAGATTTGATATGTACTACTCATACCAATAAGATGCATCTTCTTTTCGGTAGCTCATCACATATGAACTCCAAAGTTAAGTGTGCTTGACTTGGGGCAATTCTAAGATGGGTGACTTCCTGGGAAGTGTCCTAGGATGCGTGTGAGTGAGGACATCAGCACGCTGGAAAGACTCGTATTGGTACAGTGAGGACAGTCGTCGAATCTGGGGCGTTACAGTTGGTACCAGAGCCGACCTCTCCTAGTACGATGTGGTTCGGGGACGAACCAAGCGAAAGCTGGTGGGCATGTGAGGCTCGGGGACGAAGAGGGCGGGGGCTGATCGTCGGTGCCATGAGGTTACACGGACAATGAGCGGCTCCTGGCAGGCTTCTAGGCGGAGGGAACATGAATGAACCGATCTTACACCGGAAGGAAGGGGATTCTGGAACTGTTCAATGTAATGGACTGTACAGTTGAAGAGGGCTTAAAAGATTTGATATATACTACTCATACCAATAAGATGCATCTTCTTGTCGGTAGTTTATCACATAATAACTCCAAAGTTAAATGTGCTTGACTTGGGGTAATTTTTTGATGGGTGACTTCCTGGGAAGTTTTCTAGGATGCGTGTGAGTGAGGACATCAGCACGCTGGAAAGACTCGTATTGGTACAGTGATGACAGTCGTCGAATCTGGGCGTTAAAATGTTTTTCGACACGAAATGCATGAAGATTTGTCTGGTTTCTTTAGCCAAACGACAATATCTCATAACATGGTCCAAAATATCATGAGAGAAATTCCTAGGCTAGAGAGATATTAAAGATTCCCTGCATGACAGGTAGAAAAGTTCTTAGGAAATATTGGTCTAAGAAACAAAAAATATCATCTAATCTATAAAGTTTACAGAAGAGAAATGACAATCATAATGGAACTTACAGGAAACTGGATGGAGATGCAATTAATTCTTTTTGACGAAATTAAAGAGGAATTGTGAAAACTCGAGATAGAAGTAGCACAAACCAAGTTTTGAAAGTAATCCAAATTATGATAAAATCTACTTTTAAATAAAGAATAGATTCACCTATTGATATTGCTATATGCAAGAAATGAATGTAATCTTCAAGATTCACTGCTGGAAACAATCTCAAAGATCTATGCGGGAAAAATTGTAGGTGCTGGACAAACTCCTTAGTACAAGGTGAAAACACCACTGATTTATTTTTATGATACATGAACAGACATTTTGCTTGGAAATAATTTTTCGCAAATGCTTAAATCATATACACAAGAAAATGAGACTAGAAGATTAATGTTCACAACACAATGTGGTCACAATGTCATAGTCAAGAGACTAAGAAATGCATTTTTATATAAAATTGTCAATCCAGTTTCGCAAAAGGTGATGATGAAGGAAAACTTCTGAACCAAAAAATGAAGAATTCTAGACGGTTTAGAGAAATAATGTTTCAATTAAAAGTAGATCAAAGCCTCCAACTAGAAGAAATAGAATTCCTTAAAATAACTTTACACTAGTAGGATGTAAGATTCCTATGGACATAAGAACACTCAAAAAGATTAAGTCAATTAAACGATATTTGCAAAAATCTCCTGAAAATGGTTATTTCTCAAAACGAAGGTGATCTGGTATTATATACAGATTCCAATGATCATTGGTGCCCATCGTTTCTTACAAAACTCACACCAGAAGGAGAACAACCATATAAGTATTGCAGTGGACTATTCTCAGATACAGAAGTTGTAAGATGACATATCAACGAAAAAAAATTTTACGTAGTAACAAGGGCTTTTGAAAATGATCATTGTTTTTACTTGTAAAGAAATTTACTTTAAAAGATGATAAAGCACATGTAAAAGATTTCTTGAAAAATAGAACTGGTCTAAACTCGAGAAGACTAGATTATTGAGATGACATTATTTGTGTCAAAATTATATTTTTGATACCGTTATTATTAAATCTCATGAAAAAATTCTTGCAAATTTTTTAAAAAGAGATGGACAAAGCTAATATCAATGTCATCATGAAAATGCAGAGGCATTTGAGGGAACATCTTGAAATGCTTTAAATCGAGTTTAATAAGCTTGTCTTAAATGCAGTAGTTGTGGGTAGATTACAATAAGTTGATAAGAGCACTGTCTCTGATTGAATAACATGTTATTTACATGCTTATACTCAGCTATGTTCTATATTGCAAAATCCAATCCTCCAGGCTATTGAGAAGCAATTGTTTATGAGATGGAGAGTTTTCGAGTATAGGGCTTTATACCTGGAGTAGGGGATTCAAGTACCACTAGCACAAGTGCTAAGTTAGTATCATCTTTAGATGAGTCGGACAAAGAAAAAATTGAAGCTCTGTATCTTTATCTCGAGCTTCAAGTCAACCCTTCACCTTGAGAATTGAAGAGAGAGAGTTCAACTTTAGACCTCAAATTGACAAGGGAAAATCTAAGGTTTGGTACTAACAAGCTTATAGTTTCTCCATTTTGTGTATCGAAAGAACTAGGAGAAATTAAAAACAAGAATATGTATCAACACAACCACAATATGAGTTGAAATATAGGAAAGTATTCTATAATATGGATGAAACCAAATTCATATCCCGAGGAGGTAAAAACATGATATGAGGAATTTGGGGCTCTTATCTCAGTTTATCATACATCACCTAGTTTCCCATACATCTCAGCACTACCAAAATGGATCCAAGAAACTGTTCCTGAAACATGGGCAAATAATAATTATTTGTCAAGAGGAGATATTCTGGAACTCACTCTTTTAGTGTAGCACTAGACCCTGAGAAAGGCTCGCATGAAGCCTTTCACTTCATCAAGTTGAGAAGACCATACACGAACATTCAGAAGTTTAACAAGGATACTCCGGAGAATGAAACACCTCTTGTTTCATCACTAACTGAAGACGACATCTCCACTAGACGAGCATGGGATTATGGGTCTGTCTCATAGCAATGCACAAAGTCAAGTTTTCATTTAAATTTTATCAAAATTCTGTAAATGGATCTTTTTTGTTAAATACCATGACTGGAAAAATTACAAACTTTGCAAAAGAAATATTTGAAAAGAAAATCAATATTTTGTGAAACAGCAAGCTGACGGAGAGTAAAGAAACTCGTGAGAAATTCTGTAATATGACGCGTGGGGGAAGATGATCAGAAGGACTCTCCCTAGAATGCCCAAATTAGAAAGAGTCAAAATTCGAGAAAGGTTTTCGACCGAGATTTGACCGAAAACATAATGCGGAGACAAGTCTCAAAGGAACATATAAAAGTAAAATATTCCCCGACAAATGTAAAAAAGTTATGTGATCTAATCACTCCATTAGTGGAGGATGAACCTGTAGGGACCCGGACGCTAACTCATTCTTTTCAATCATCATTGGGATTAAGTGGATCAATTATACAATCTAGGTCGATTTTTTTTTAAACGACGAGCACAACATACACAAGTGGTGAAAAGACCACAACAAGTTATACTCTAATTGATGCAAAGTACGAGATCAAGTGCCTAATCTACAACAAGATCAACGATACAAATTTATTCCAACTAAAGTCATACAACTAGTGTTTATTATTCACAACCACATGTCTAGTGATAAACAACCAGTTTTTGTCTTCCAATCAAGCCCGGATCACCACTCTAAGTTCACTCGTTCAAGCTCTTCTCGACCCTGATCCTGTCCCACCTGTTGTCATGCACACATACAAACACAACAACAGCCGGATATTCTAGTGAGAAACATATTTCCCAGTATAAACAATGTATACATGCATGTCATATAATCATATACAAAGCATATAACATTTACAAAACATCGTAATCTACAAAAACATAAATCAATATCAATCTGTAATTCAACTCTTTAACTCTTACTCTTTGACTCGACTCTTATCTAGTCTAGGGATCCCAGTTTGAATAAGAACGTAACAAGTCTCCCACCTACTCTCCCATTCGGGGTGGCGGTACGTTCCTATTCTCGGACTTTGGTCCACTATATCGAGTCTCTACAATATGAGTCGATCTTCTCCTAATCACATAGATATAAACCAAACGTCCAGTGACTTGGCACCTCTGCCAACGAATGCTATGACTCAATAGACTAAACATATTAATCTTAAGAATTGCAATCACATCAATGTAACAACAATATAGTATGTGATTTTGGGAACTCAAGTTATCTCTTACTCGAGTTATCTCTCCCGAGATCACATTGATTTATACCTTTCTGTTATCGGGGTTGGCTTTGGTTCGTTTTTTTTTACCGATTCTGAAGTTGAATTCTCGACTTCAAGTATTCAATACCAAATCTGGAATGACATGTTTCAATAGCCAATATTAACTTACAACTTTAAACAAGAAATCTCAATCGAAATACATTTCAGCGGCATAACGGTGCCATATCGAGATATCCGGCAACTCAAACAATAAGAGATACAAACCATAACCCATAACTAAAAACAATTACAACCCTCAATATCCAAATCTGCACAAACTCATTCAACCATAATCTAGAAAAATGATAACAATATCATACATGATCCGTTCTTCAATCCGGTTTCAATTCTACGATGACCATAAGCTCAAGGACACATAATAACAATCATATCATGATTTCTCGAACATCTAAATTTCAAACCATGCGGAAATGAAGAAAACTTACATCCCTTCGAAGCCCTTGACGAGAGGAGCATGAAACTAAATTCGGATTGAGAATCAGACGGCCGGATCTTGCAAAATAACAATTCTAAGCTATGAAGAAACTTGAGGGATTTTAGCCATGGAGTCTCTCGATTTTCTTGATGCTATTCTGAAGGAAATGAAGTTGGAGGTTGATTACATGTTCAATTGCATGGCAAGACCTTTGTCATTTTTTTTTCATGTATCACTGCTCGCGCATATGCACGTCCAAAACTGGTGCATATGCGCGAGACCTACTGTCTCGGCACATAAGGATTTCAGCTTCTCGCGCATATGCGCACCCTGTCTTCACGCATATGCGCGAGACATTCTGTCTCGGCACTTTAGGAGTACACTTGCTCGCGCATATGCGCGCCTCGTCTCCACGCATATGCACGAGGTCTTCTGGCCTCACACTTATTCCATGTTTTCCTAAGCCTTCTACGAGCACATCAATTCATTACTTATACAATCTCGAATTAAAAGAAGATAATCTCGGGCATTACAATTCTCCCCCTCTAAGATATGATTTCGTCCCCAAAATCACAGGCAATTAAATCATATTAGATACGTATATATAACAGAAACTAAATAAGAAACTCACATCAATGAAATAAATCTGGAAATTTCTGTCTCATGTCTAATTCAGTTTCCCAAGTAGCTTCTTCAATGCCATGACGACTCCACTGCAATTTTACAAGCGGAATAGTCTTCGTTCTGAGCTTTTTTTCTTTCCGATCAAGAATCTGAAGTAGCTGTTCAAAATAACTCAGAGTTTCATCAAGTTCGGCCTCATCCGGCTGAAGAACATGAGAAGCATCAGGAAGATATTTCCGTAGCATAGATACATGAAAGACATCATGTATTCCAGATAGAGACGAAGGAATAGCAAGTCGATATGCACGATTATCGATCTTTTCAAGAATCTCCTAACGACCGATATAACGTGGAGACAACTTTCCTCTTTTGCCGAATCTGACAATGCCTCTGAAAGGAGAAATCTTCATAAATACTCTGTCTCCTTGCTCAAATTCTAACGGTCGACGTCTCACATTCGCATATTTGGCCTGTCTGTCCTGAGTTGTCTTCATTCTCTGCTGAATTAGCTTTACTTTCTCAGTCATATCTCGAATCATATCAGGCCCCAATTCAGGTACTTCTGAGATATCATCCCAGTAGAGAGGAGATCTGCACTTCTTACCGTACAACGCTTCAAACGGAGCCATCTCTATACTCGTCTGATAGCTGTTGTTGTATGAGAATTCACAAAGTGGTAATGAATCTTGCCAGCTAGTGCCAAAGTCTAGCACTACAGCTCTAAGCATATCTTCCAATGTCTGGATAGTCCTATCTGATTGTCCGTCTATCTGAGGATGATATGCAGTACTCAAATGTAATTTCGTACCTAGATCTTGTTGCAAACTGTGCCAAAAGTGTGAAGTGAATCGAGGATCACGATCTGATACGATGGACTTTGGCACGCCATGCAATCTGACCACTTCTCTGACATAAATCTCTTCCATCTTGTCATGTCTATATGTCATTCGATATGGAATGAAACATGCTGATTTGGTCAATCTGTTAATAACAACCCAAATCGCATCACAACCTCGGGAGGATCGTGGTAGCTTCGTCACAAAATCCATGTAAATGTGATCCCATTTCCATTCCTGAATAGATAAGCTATGTAATAAACCTTCTGGTTTCTTCTTTTCGGCTTTCACCCGTTGGCAATTTAAACATTTGGACACAAATTCTGCAATATCTGATTTCATCTTTTTCCACCAGAACTATTTCTTGAGATCATTGTACATCTATTTGCCACCAGGATGAATGCTAAAAACGACTACAATGTGCTTCTGTCAATATCTGTTGTCTCAAATCTGAAACATCTAGCACAACAAGATGATTATTCACATATAATACATCGTCACGAACTTGATATTCTGATCGATGCCCTGATCTGACCATCTCAATCGAATTTGAAACACCAATCGTCGATAAGGATAAAGAATATACCTTTCGACTCAGTGCATCAGCTGCTGCATTTGACTTCCCCGTGTAATATTTGATTTCACAATCAAAATCTTTCAACAAATCAAGCCATCTTCGTTGCATCATATTCAGTTCAGACTGTGAAAATAAATATTTCAGGCTCTTGTGATCATAATAAATCTCAAACTTCTCACCATATAGATGTTGGGACATCGTATTTTCGCACCCAAGATGCAACTGAAGTTTAAAAATTTTTTTCTTGGGCGTCGTGTGTTTAGAAACATTCATAGGGTGCTTAAATAATTATACCTTTGCGTTCTTAACGCTGGACTCCAAACTATTCCGGTGTTTAAGCGGATATAGCCCTTCTTGTAATTTCGTACGAACGGCTCTATAAATTTGATCGCCTAATTAGGTCCACGATCAGAAACTTTGTTCCTCGCTTGGATTGCACTAGAAATCACAAACGATTTGTGCGTGGAGACTGTAGCCTCCGAATTTCCAAAATCCGGAGACGAAGCGGCGCGGCGGTGGGAGAAAGTAGGTGGCCGATAAATTCTTTTGTTTTTCCATAAGGTGGCCGTGACCTCTTTTTCCAAAAAGGTGGGAAGATTTTGTTAACTTTTCTTATTGATTCTCAATCAATAATTAACCCACAATTATTGATTCTAATTATACAAATCAAATTTGCTTTTGACCATAATTTCTTCCCACTTTCCTTATGGTGATGGCCATGACTTTCAAGGAGAATGGAGAGAAATTTTGAGTTGATTTGTGTGCAAAATTTTCATCCCCAATTAATGAGCCCTAATGGTGTATTTATAGAATGAGACTCCTAATCTAATTAGGAGTCCATCTCCCACAAGGACTCTAATAATTTCATTATATTTAAACTCCTACATGATTAATATATAATGTATTTATTAACCTTTAATAATACATTATATAATAATTTTATTTACACATATTTTATATTACCATATAAAATATATACATGTATATGTATATTAAATTAAATAACCATTATTTATTTTATTAACTAACTCATTGGTTAAATTAATTCTAGACTCTTCCAGAATATTTATGGGAATTTGTGCATGTTAGTAGTCACCACTACTAGAACACTCATTTAATTAGTAAATTTCAAATTCACTAAAAAAATGATTCCGAACTCATTATAACCCCGAACGACGATACGAGAGCGTCGATGTACCAAGGATACAAATTTTGTTCATATAATGAAAATCGAAAATTTCGAAAATCAAAATTTTCACTTACCATAATGGGCAGCTGCCAGTTTTAGTGAACTTCTTCACAAAACAGGCAGTTCCACTCTCCTTCATTATTTAGCAATCATGCTAATTTCCATTTCTTCCATCCTATGGAATCAGCTCATAAACTTCTTTATAAGCTTCCTGTTTGATCTCCATCAAACTATAGTCGCCAAATTCTAACTCCTTGAAATTTTACTATCTCAATGGGAACACAGAATCTGATACTAATGTGACCCTCAATGATTAAGGGATACAGCTAGCCGTGGTTTTACATCTCCATGTGATTCAGAATAACATTTATTCTTATTCGGGTTTACCCTAGTTAACCTCATTTTTTTCATCAACTCTTTGATCAAGCATGTCAAAACTCATTTCTGATTGCACCCATCGGATCATTGTAAGAGCGTCTAGTAGCATCGCCCCATGATCCCCTAGGTATCACTGATAGTGCCTGCAAGAACCTTTAGTCATTGTTAGCGTACAGTACGATCCATTCAACACATATATCCCGATCAAATCTGCAACCATTGGTATATCGAGAGTTGCATATGAATTCGACAACGATGCAATTTATCTTAGAGTACTAATAGTGTCATGGTATGTGCACCTAAGAAAACACCTTTCCCTAAAGCATATTTCTTGCTCTGGCCAGAGACTCCTTGCACTATTAACTAATTAGATCACATAGGATATCTTCACTCGTAGGAGAACGGTGAATCCCCGACCACAACGCAATTGCTCATACGTATTTCGAAACTACACCCAACCTCGCCACCTGATGACCCTCGATGGAGTCGGTAAATGGATCAAAGTGCATGATAGTACGTATAGCCCCTACATTGTCCCGGGTCAAAGGACTAATGGTGTACAACCATAACTGCGGACTATTCCACTCGATAAGTGAGAACTACTTGGACAGTCTGAGGGAGGGGTGTTCAGTGCATCATCATATGATCACCCATCTGTGTGAATGGCCATCTCCATGCCCTTGCCAATGAAACATGGCGTTTACATCACAGATACTAGTCTCGAACTTGAGCGACCTTTATCCGTGTTTTAGGTGGCTGATTCGACTAGGAACCTGTTTAGAATATACGGTACACTTCTTAATGAGTTTCATGATCTTATGTTGCAACGCAGACCTCATGGCACCTATTGTATATTCAAGGACTTTATCTATGCCGCTTGCATGGGTATACAGATAAAGTATAATGCCATAATCGAATAAAATCGTAAAATATTATTAAAATAAAGATTATTTTACATTAGAGTCAATAAAGCCCGAGCCACAAGTTGGCTTGCTGGGCACCTACTCTAACAATAGATAGTGTCGTCAGATCTTCGATGCAAACACGATGGCAGCCAATTCAAGATCATGAATCGGGTAGTGAGTCTCATGTGGCTTTAATTGTCTCGAGGCATACGCAATGACATGTCCTTGCTGCATCAGAACACAACCTAGTCCCCTGTGAGAAGCATCATAATAAACAACAAAATCACCCGTACCTGATGTGATAGTCAACACCGGAGCACTGGTTAATCTTTTCTTCAACTCCAGGAAACTGGATTCACATGCTTCTGACCAAACAAAATGTGTATTCTTCTGGGTTAGTTGAGTAATCGACTTAGCAATACTAGAGAAATCTTTGATGAATCGACGATAATAGCCCACTAAACCTATAAAATTGCGTATCTCTGGCACTGATGTTGGTCTAGGCCAACTGATCACAGCCTCAACTTTGCTAGGATCAACAGAAATACCATCTTTCGATACAATGTGCCCCAGAAATACCACTTGCTTCAACCAAAACTCACATTTTGATAACTTTGCATACAGTTTCTCAGTTCTCAGAGTTTTCAATACAATTCTCAGATGCTCAGCATGATCAGTCAGATTCTTAGAATAAATCAAAATATCATCAATAAAGATAATCACAAAATCATCAAGATATTTCTTAAATATACGGTTCATCAAACCCATAAATACAGCTGGAGCATTCGTTAAACCAAACGGCATGACTATAAACTCATAATGACTATACTTGGTTCTGAAAGCTGTTTTCGCCATATATGAATCTCTGACTCTCAACTGATGATATCCAGATCTCAGATCGATCTTGGAATAAACAGAAGAACCCTGCAACTGATCAAATAGATCATCAATTCGAGGCAAAGGATATTTATTCTTTATTGTCGCCTTGTTCAGTTGCCGATAGTCAATGCAAAGTCTCATTGAACCGTCTTTCTTTCTGACAAACAGTACTGGATCGCCCCAAAGAAAAACACTCGGTCTGATGTAACCCTTGGCTAGTAAATCTTCTAGCTGCTCTTTCAATTCTTTCAGTTCAACTGGTGCCATTCTGTATGGAGTTTTAGAAATAGGTAATGTACATTGTATCAATTCAATGCTGAAATCTATTTCTCGGACTGGAAGCAAACCCGGAATCTCATCTAGAAAGACATTAGCAAACTCACATACCACTGGCAAATCTGCCAATGAAGGGCTCGATTTCAGTAATCTACTGAATACACAAAGAATCCCTCTACTCCTTTCTGTAACAATGGAGTCATCGACGAAGCAGATACTACAAAAATTCGAGCTCTGGAACCCTTACCGTAAAATTTTCATTCATCAGCCATGTCTGGTCTGAATCTTACAATTTTCTGAAAAACAATCTACGGTAGCTCTGTACTTTGTTAGCATATCAATACCAACAAAGCAGTCAAAATCAGACAAACCGAGTACAATACAATCTAACTCTAGCTCATTACCATCATACTGCAGCAGACAATGTCTAACAGAATTCACTGATATAAGACCTCTTCCCAAAGGTGAAGAGACAGATACTACAGCAGATAGAGACTCAACAGGCAAAGCATGCATCAATGCAAAACGTTCAGAGATAAATGTATGGGATGCACCAGTATCTATCAACACATAAGCAGGATAACCACAAAGAGAACAGTTACCTGCAACCACATCATCAAGTGCTTCCTGGGCCTGTTCCTCAGTCAATGCAAACACTCTGGCCTGCTGTCGCGGAGGTTGGTTAACAGTCTGGCTTTCTCCTGGCCTCAGCTGTGACTGGGTAGATGCTGGCTGGAAAGAGTGAACAGCGGATGATCGTCTATCAGCCTGAGCTACTGATCCAGATGATTATGCTCCCTGAGATCTTTGAGAACCTCGCTGTGGACAAACTCTGGCAAAGTGTCCGGGCTGTCGGCAGATGTTGCAACTACCAAGCACTCCTTGGCATTGCTCTGTTGGATGTCGTCCTCCACAGGTTCTGCAATAGAGTCCTGTATAACTCTGGTTCTATCGTGAACCACTGGAGCTAGATGAACTGCTTCCCGACTTCTTAAAATGTTTCCCTCGGGCTTTCAAATGATCCTTCTTTCCACTGCTGTTACCACCACTGTCAAATCTGAGAGGGGGTTGCTGGAACTGAGCTGAAGGTTGTTGTTGTCTCTGTGTCTGAGCAACATACGAAGTTCCTCGTTGTTTGATCAAGCCTGCTTCAGCTCCCTTTCCTCTGTTCAAAGCATTAGCAAAATTATTTGGTCGCCCCGTATTCACCAGTGTAAAAATATCAGGATTCAGCCCATTGATGAACTGATCAGCCACGGCTTCATCATTATCAGCGATATGAGGAGCAAAACGCAACAAGGTAGAGAATTTGGCCACATATTCTTTAATATTCAATTGACCCTGTTTCAGATTGACAAACTCTGCACCCTTGTCCTTTCTATACGATACTGGGAAGAATCGGTGATAGAAATCGGTTTTGAAGATCTTCCACGTAATCACCGTACCTAGCTGTTCCAAAGCTATCTTTGTTGTTAACCACCAACTCTTTGCAACCTCGTGTAGCTGGTGCCCAATCAGTTTGACTCTACGCTCATCTGTATAGTCAAGTGAATCAAACAGCATCTCAATATCATCAAGCTAGCCCTCGCAGACAATAGAATTCTCTGTGCCTTTCAAAGTGGGCGGTTTGAACGACTGAAATCTCTTTAACAGTGTTTCCATAGGTGTTGCTGAAAGAGGATCGGTTACGGTGACCGAATGCGCAACGGAAGTTTAAAAATGAAATTTTTGTGAAAAATTCGGCCACCATGTGTTTTCAAGTGTAGCAAAATACAAAAACATAAACTATGACATTCATAGGGTGTTAAGAAATTTACCTATCAATCTCAAGAGATTGATGAATGGCACCAACCAAGTTGTAAACAACTTGGCTCTTCAAGGATGACAAGTCTACAAGCTCTCCAACCTTCAAAAATTAGGCCCACCACTTGTTAGGTAAATCCCCTCTTAATTTGCACTAGAAAATTAAGAGGATTTTTCAAGGAGAAGAATATTTCTTCCTCAACACTTGAAGAAGAAAATGAGAGAAAAACTTGGAGAGAAATCAACCCAATCTTCGGCCAAGGTAGAGTAGTAGTGGAGGAGAATGAGTTACTTCCTTGTCTTGGTTGTGAGCAAAGTAAAAAGCAAAAAGTTGCATGCCATGCAATTTTTAATTCAAAAGTCTTCTCCAACCTTTCATCTCCCAAGCATGCAAAACCTAAAGGGCTTGTAACATTTACAAAGAGCCCATTGACTTTTAATTTAAATGTCTCAAACACATTTGAGCCCATTTAACTTTACTTGATTTTACTCAAGCCCACTAGTTAAATAATTATTTCCAATTGGGCTCTACAAGACCCAATGTTATTTAATTAATTCAACACTTGAATTAATTTAATTATTTGGACTCTACTAGGCCCACTAGTGTTTAATTAATTCAACACTTGAATTAATTTAATTTAGTCCATAATAATGTTTATGAAAATCACAATTTTCAAATACATTATTTGCTTGGCCAACTTTTAATTTAGGAACACTTCCATAAATTAAAATTTACATTTCTCTCATAGAAGTCATACTTCTATTTTTCCTTACGCTTATAAGCTCATTTATAAGCCGTTCAACACATTGAACTATTTTACTTCTCAACGGGATCTAGAAAGCTAGTACTTGTGTGGCCCTCAATGGTTCATTGATACAACTAGCCGTGGGTTCACATCTCCATGTGATTCGGACTAAACATGTCCTTATATGAGCATACCCCAATTGCTCCATTCTTATTTATCAACTCCTTGATAATAAGAACGTCAGAACTCAAGTCTGATAGTACCCAACCAATCATGTTAAACGCCTAGCAGCATCGCTTACATGATTCCCTAGGTATCAAATGATAGTGCCTGCAAGAACCATTCAATTATGGTTAGCGTACAGTACGGTCCCTTCAACTCATATATCCCGACCGATTCGACAACCATTGGTATATCGAGAGTTGTCAATGAATCGATACTATGTGTCATGTCGTAGTTGCATCGATGGTGTAATCTATGAAACCCCTTTCATAATTACCACCATACTCTGATCAGAGATTTCAAACTACATATACATGAAAAACACATAGGATATCCATACCCGTAGGTAAGCGGTGAATCCCCGACTACAATGCATCGACTCCTATATGTTTCGACAGAACACCCAACCTTGCCACCTGATGACCCCATGAGAGTCGGTAAACAAGTCAAAGTGTAATTCTAGCACATAGAGTCTCAATGTTGTCCCGGGTCATAAGGACTAATGGTGTACAACCATAAACTAGGACTTTTCCACTCGATAAGTGAGAACCACTTGGAAAGTCCTTTAATGGAGGGTTGTTCAGTGCACTCTACCAGGAGCACCTATCTGCATGCTCGGACATCACAATGTCCCCTACCAATGAAACATGGTACTCACATCGCAGATACTAGTCTCAAGCTCGAGCGGCCTATATCCTTCTTAGCGGCGGCTGAATCGACTAGGAACCGTTTAGAATATACAGTATTCCAAATATGAGTTTCATGATACTCATCATATGAGCATCTCATATTCTTTCTACTATTTGTATATTCAAGGGCTTTATCTATGCAACTAGCATGGGTATACAGATAAAGATGTGCCAAAACAATAATTTCAAATATTATTAAAATAAAGATTGCTTATACATAGAGTTTCATTGTGAACACTCGGCCAACACTTGGCTCGACGTGCACCTACTCTAACAATCTCCCACTTGCACTAGAGCCAACTACCCATATACTTCAAACCAATTGATTCGCGATGCATCTCGAATAATGGTTCAGGTAAAGGCTTAGCTAGTGGATCAGCAACATTATCTGCGGAGCCGACTTAGTCGATAGACACTTCTCTTTCCACAATCTCTCCGAGGATGTGGTACTTTCTCAATACTTGTTTGGATTTCTGATGAGACCTTGGCTCCTTTGCCTGAGCTATGGCTCCCGTGTTTCACAAAACACCGGGATAGGAGCAACTCCATTAGGAATGACGTCCAACGCTTGGACGAAATTCCTTATCCAAACAGCCTCCTTTGCTGCATCCGATGCAGCAATGTATTCGGCCTCAGTGGTGGAATCCGCAGTACTGTCTCGCTTGGAACTCTTCCAAGAGACAGCAGCACCAATGAGCATGAATACGAACCTAGAGGTTGACTTTGAGTCATCGATATCGCTTTGGAAGCTAGAGTCGGTATAGCCTTCCAATTTCAGTTCTCCACCCCATAGACCAATAACAACTTACTGGTCCTTCTCAATTACTTGAGGATGTCTTTCACAGTTTTCAAGTGTGGAAGACCAGGGTTCGATTGATATCTATACACTACACTTAGTGCTAAAACCACGTCAGGACGTGTAGATATCATCCCATACATGATGCTACCAATCGCAGATGCATAAGGAATGCTCGTCATCGCCGCTATCTCTGCATCAGTCTTGGGAGACATAGACATGGATAGGGACACGCCATGACACATTGGTAGATGTCCTCTCTAGGACTCATCCATCGAGAACCGCTTCACGATGGTATCATGTATGTGGACTGGGTGAGACCAAGCAATCTTCTTGAACTATCTCTATAGATCTGTATTCCCAATACAAAAGATGCTTCACCCAAGTCCTGCATCGAGAACTTACTCGCTAACCATATCTTAGTTGATTGCAACATTCCTACATCATTCCCAATGAGTAGAATGTCATCAACATAAAGCACAAGGAATGTCACCACACTCCCACTGACCTTCTTATACACACAGGGTTCCTCAGGATTCTTAGTAAAACCAAACTCTTTGATTGTATTATCGAATATGAGGTTCCAACTCCTAGATGCCTGCTTTAGACCATAAATAGATCTCTGAAGTTTGCATACCATATGCTCACTTCCGATAGATGTAAATCTTTCAGGTTGAGACATGTAAATCACTTTCTTAAAATCCCTATTAAGAAAGACTGTCTTGACATCCATCTGCCATATCTCATGGTCATACCATGCAGCCATGGCTAGCAATATCCTTATAGACTTGAACATTGCAATTGGAGAAAAGGTTTCCTCAAAGTCAACTCCTTGTCTTTGAGTATATCCTTTTGCCACCAATCGCTCCTTGAAGGTCAATACCTTCCCATCCGCCCCAAGTCCCTATGGGAACCGTTCCCTCAGGTGGATCCATAAGATCCCACACTTGGTTCGAATGCATGGAATTCATCTCAGATTCCATTGCTTCAAGCCACTTGGATGAATCGGCATCAGATAACGCTTCCTTGAAGGTCCTTGGATCACATCCATGAATAGGCTCATCATGGCCCTCTTCAAGAAGCAGACCATACCTCATAGGTGGTCTCGAGACTCTCTCGTATCTTCTAGGAGCTTGTATCTCCTCTCTTGGCTCTTCGGGTGTGGGTTCTACAATTGTGGGTGTCTCTCGAACCTCTTCGAGTTCTATCATCTCCCCTTTTCTATCCAATAGAAATTCCTTTTCCAAAAAGGTTGCATTCTTAGAAACAAACACCTTTGTTTCTTGGGGATGATAGAAACAATATCCAACTTAATTCCTTGGATATCCCACAAAGTTACATAAAATGGATCAACAATCCAATTTTATCTCCCACTACCTGCTTCACATAAGCAGGGCCCCCATATTCTAAGACAAGAATATTTGGGAGACTTACCCATCCATATCTCATATGGTGTCTGCCTTTAAATGGACATTTAGTGGAATATCTTTCAATTTTAAGTTATAGAGATCGTCTTCAAGTTCACCAGTACCAATCAAACATTCATTCTTGTAAATATTGCAAACACCTTTGCCAAATAAACAAGAATATCCATCTTTATCAACATAGAAATGGAAACAATGTTTTCTTACCAAATCAGGTACAAACAAAACATCTCTTAAAAATAACTTAAAATCATTGTTCAACAATAAGTAAACATCTCTTAAGGTCTTGGCAGCAACTCTTGCTCCATTGCCCATTCTCAAGAAGGTCTCACCTTTCTTGAGCCTCCTACTTCTTCCCATCACCTGCAACTCATTACAGAGATGTGAGCCACAGCCGGTATCTAATACCCAAGAAGTAGAGTTAATTGAAATGTTTACTTCGATAAAGAACATACCATTTCCAGAACCCTTCTGGGCAAGATATTCCCAGCAGTTACGCCTCCAATGTCCAGGCTTCTTGCAGTGATGACATTCATCAGCAGTCTTGTCAGCCTTAACTGGTGTGGCTGCCACAACGGGATTCGGAGATTGCCTCATCAAGGGCACGTTCTTCTTGGGACGTTGGAAAGAACGCTTCTTTCCCTTCCCATGTGGATCAATCTTCGTACCAGATGAAGAACCCACATAAAGAACCAGCTTCTCATTCTTGATGGTGGACTCAAAGGTCACAAGCATGTTCACCAACTCCTCAAGGGTCGGCTCCATCTTGTTCATATTGAAATTCACCACAAAAGGATCAAACGAGCTAGGCAGTGACAAGAGTAACACGTCAGTGGTCAACTCCAAAGGCAACATCAAATCCATGCCAACGAGCTTGTCCACGAGCCCAATCACTTTTAGGCCATGCTCATGGACCGAGGCCCCATCTCGCATGCGTAAAGTGATTAGCTCCTTGACGGTAGCATGCCGAAGAGGCCGTGTTTGCTCTCCAAAGAGCTCCTTGAGATGCAAATGAATGTCAGCAGCACTCTTTGCATCCTCAAAACGCCTCTGTAGCTCATCATTCATAGAAGTCAGCATATAACACCTGGCTTTCAAGTCATGGTCACACCATTCCTTGTAAGTCTGCAATTCCTCAGGAGTGCAGTCAGTCGGAGCCTCAACAGGGGGCGACTCAGTAAGTGTATATGCTATCCTTTCCGAATTCAAGACGATTTTTAGGTTTCTTAGCCAAGTGAGGTAATTAGGTCCGGTTAACATGTGTTTGTCGAGTATTGCAGATATCGGATTGCGAATCGAAGACATTGTCAATTTGTACTGAAAAGTGAAAACAGATAAATGTTGATGACTATTTCAAAATATTTAGTAAGATATAAAGTATGGACTTTTACTTTATAAATATTCGCTCCCACTGTTTTGACATCTTTCACTACCCTCTAGTGAAAACGGGAAACTCCTTTCCTCAGTAGGTACGTAAGGTCCAATTAGCGAATTATGATCCCGAATAATATCAGCCAATCACAATTCCTAAAAGGTAGTTTCCAATTGCATCGCCATGCAACCCTTAACGTAAACTTTTGTCTCACGTTTGATTAGGACCCAATAATATGACGTCGTTCATCTTTACGTGTCAAGCCTTACCCATCGATGTTGAACCTTAATGGACGGTCGCCATGAGTTCCCTCAATAATATGAGCCGAAATCATGAGAGTTCCACGTAGTTCACATCACCATGCCAATGGATGTCACAGCTTTCCGGCACCCAGAGCCCCCCCAATAATATGAGCCGAGCCCCGAGCATGGGTAGCGTTCATCATGCACCCATTGTCGATGGAAGACATGGAAATTATAAACAAATTTATAATTCTCCTTTTCGGGCTTGATATTAATTTTGAATCTTATTCAAAATGAGGGTTTTTAATTTTGAAAGGTCTCATCATTAATTTTATTTAAAAGCTCGCCATGTTTGATCGTATGTTTGCCGGATTCATGCAACTTTGTTATTATCATAATAATTAACGCACATACTCATTATTTATAATATATCATGCATATATTATAAACAGTAAACAAAACAAGGATGATCAATCGCCCCAAAACTAATGGCCCGTGTGTGCTAAAACGGGCCTAGGTCCAATCCTAGGGAAATGCATAGGATGCAAATGCAACTATTACATTAGCTTCCAATATTTACATGTCTTCGATCTTCATAATCATCAAGGCCACCATCTTCCAATCTTGATCTTCCACTATACTAATATTTACAAATAAATATCCATGGCAAATAGGGATACATCTCATGGGGTGGGAACGGGCCATAAACCAAGCCCACTTTAAATTTGATAATTATTACAATCATTCAAAACAAAATATCCTAGCATACACCTAGCAAATTGGGCTTGGGCTTTTGATCATCTTTCATGCATAATATCACATATCATACACCATCAATTAATTATCACAATAATTAATTGATCCAATATTATATATCTTGATCCAATCACTAACCGCCACGATTATAAACTAAATTAACAAAGTATACAAACACTTTTGTCTACTTTCCAATTACTTTATTTATAACCGAATTTCTTGTAAATCAAAATTTACTATAAATAATTAAAGTCCAACTTAAATTATTTATTTCATGAGAAAATATTTGCAACTTTTGTAATTTTAAACTTAAGGGCCCAAAAACTCATTTTTCTCCAAAAACATTTTGGCCCATTTAAAATCACAAATATGTTAGCCATCCTATGACCCAACAACTCAAGTCCCATGACACTTTAATAATCCAAAACACTTTTGGAAACCCTAGTCGTCATTGCGGTCGCCGGAGCTCCGTCGCCGTATTCCGGCCAAAATTTTTTTTTTTTTTTTAATTAAACATAGGGGCTGTTCCCTAAATGGGCAGCCCCTCGGGCAGCCCGAGCTGCCCGAATTCACCTTCAAAAGCCTTGATTTTTGTTGCAACAAATCATCTCATACGGTTAGAAATCGACCTCAATATAATATTATGTATTTGGTGCACCAAAAACGTAACCATAGCTCGGATACCACTTGAAAGAGGATCGGTTACGGTGACCGAATGCGCAACGGAAGTTTAAAAATGAAATTTTTGTGAAAAATTCGGCCACCATGTGTTTTCAAGTGTAGCAAAATACAAAAACACAAACTATGACATTCATAGGGTGTTAAGAAATTTACCTATCCATCTCAAGAGATTGATGAATGGCACCAACCAAGTTGTAAACAACTTGGCTCTTCAAGGATGACAAGTCTACAAGCTCTCCAACCTTCAAAAATTAGGCCCACCACTTGCTAGGTAAATCCCCTCTTAATTTGCACTAGAAAATTAAGAGGATTTTTCAAGGAGAAGAATATTTCTTCCTCAACACTTGAAGAAGAAAATGAGAGAAAAACTTGGAGAGAAATCAACCCAATTTTCGGCCAAGGTAGAGTAGTAGTGGAGGAGAATGAGTAAATTCCTTGTCTTGGTTGTGAGAAAAGTAAAAAGCAAAAAGTTGCATGCCATGCAATTTTTAATTCAAAAGTATTCTCCAACCTTTCATCTCCCAAGCATGCAAAACCTAAAGGACTTGTAACATTTACAAAGGGCCCATGGACTTTTAATTTGAATGTCTCAAACACATTTGAGCCTATTTAACTTTACTTGATTTTACTCAATCCCACTAGTTAAATAATTATTTACAATTGGGCTCTACAAGACCCAATGTTATTTAATTAATTCAACACTTGAATTAATTTAATTATTTGGACTCTACTAGGCCCACTAGTGTTTAATTAATTCAACACTTGAATTAATTTAATTTAGTCCATAATAATGTTTATGAAAATCACAATTTTCAAATACATTATTTGCTTGGCCAACTTTTAATTTAGGAACACTTCCATAAATTAAAATTTACATTTCTCTCATAGAAGTCATACTTCTATTTTTCCTTNAGCATACCCCAATTGCTCCATTCTTATTTATCAACTCCTTGATAATAAGAACGTCAGAACTCAAGTCTGATAGTACCCAACCAATCATGTTAAACGCCTAGCAGCATCGCTTACATGATTCCCTAGGTATCAAATGATAGTGCCTGCAAGAACCATTCAATTATGGTTAGCGTACAGTACGGTCCCTTCAACTCATATATCCCGACCGATTCGACAACCATTGGTATATCGAGAGTTGTCAATGAATCGATACTATGTGTCATGTCGTAGTTGCATCGATGGTGTAATCTATGAAACCCCTTTCATAATTACCACCATACTCTGATCAGAGATTTCAAACTACACATACATGAAAAACACATAGGATATCCATACCCGTAGGTAAGCGGTGAATCCCCGACTACAATGCATCGACTCCTATATGTTTCGACAGAACACCCAACCTTGCCACCTGATGACCCCATGAGAGTCGGTAAACAAGTCAAAGTGTAATGCTAGCACATAGAGTCTCAATGTTGTCCCGGGTCATAAGGACTAATGGTGTACAACCATAAACTAGGACTGTTCCACTCGATAAGTGAGAACCACTTGGAAAGTCCTTTATGGAGGGTTGTTCAGTGCACTCTACCAGGAGCACCTATCTGCATGTTCGGACATCACAATGTCCCCTACCAATGAAACATGGTACTCACATCGCAGATACTAGTCTCGAACTCGAGCGGCCTATATCCTCCTTAGTGGCGGCTGAATCGACTTGGAACCGTTTAGAATATACAGTATTACAAATATGAGTTTCATGATACTCATCATATGAGCATCTCATATTCTTTCTACTATTTGTATATTCAAGGGCTTTATCTATGCAACTAGCATGTGTATACAGATAAAGAAGTGCCAAAACAATAAATTCAAATATTATTAAAATAAAGATCGTTTATACATAGAGTTTCATTGTGAACACTCGGCCAACACTTGGCTCGACGTGCACCTACTCCAACAGTTGCTGTAACATCCATCGGATCATTCGACGTACTACCTTGTTCTGGCACACGAACTACGGTTCTTCGAGGAGGCATATCTGATTATCAAAATGATTAGTACTCCAAGATAACAATATATCTCAGCCCTCCTCTGATCATACCTTTGATTAAGAATCGGTTCTGATTCATTCCCTAATAGTACACATTTCCAATCAAATCAAATAATCAGGTAAACATGTATCTTCTCAAGCAATAAAACATGCTTTCATGCTAGCATATAACTTAGGCAAATCAACAGTACAATAAATTACATGATAACATCACAAAAGCAATAAAGAAGACTCAATCTACCCCGCTCAATCGCTTTTATTCCAATCTAAGGGACCTACAGCTCTGATACCACCTGTTGTGGGGACCCGGACGCTAACTCATTCTTTTTAATCATCATTGGGATTAAGTGGATAAATTATATAATCTAGGGCGAATTTTTTTTTTTTAAACAACGAGCACAACATACACAAGTGGTGAAAAGACCACCACAAGTTATACTCTAATTGATGAAAAGTACAAGATCAAGTGCCAAATCTACAACAAGATCAACGATACAAATTTATTCCAACTAAAGTCATACAACTAGTGTTTATCATTCACAACCTCATGTCTGGTGATAAACTACAAGTTTTTGTCTTCAAATCAAGCCCGGATCACCACTCTAAGTTCACTCGTTCAAGCTCTTCTCGACCCTGATCCTGTCCCACCTATTGTCATGCACACATACAAACACAACACCAGCAGGATACTCCGGTGAGAAACATATTTCCCAGTATAAACAATGTATACATGCATGTCATATAATAATATACACAGCATATAACATTTACAAAACATCGTAATCTACGAAAACATAAATCAATATCAATCTGTAATTCGACTCTTTAACTCTTACTCTTTGACTCGACTCTTATCTAGTCTAGGGATCCCGGTTTGAATAAGAACGTAACATGAAACGACCTCAAAATTTTTTTTCTAATATCTAAACCATAACTTCTAAATTTCTAAATAAAATAATTTAACATAATCATGAATCCTAATAAATTAACAATTTAAAACTCAAGTGCATAAAATAATTCCTAAATCATCACCTAACCAAAACATCCTAAATTGTCCTTTGAAAAGATCACTAACAATAAAAATAAAGCATAAGAATTCTCTAATAAAAATCATTAACATAAATCTTTAAATCTTAAATCTAATAAACTAGTGCGGAAACATAAAGGCCCTTGAGTGTGTACTGCTGCACTCGATCGACTCAATCGTCACCGCCTCCAAAAATCATCAAATCCTGCATCATACAAACCTAGTGAGTCTAATGACTCAGCACGTTCTAAACATAGATAACAAATAATACATATACAAGCACATGCATTTAAAAATCATATTTTTATTTAACATAGCTTTTGAAAATAAATAAACCATTTTAAAATCCTTTAAAAATCATTTAAGCATAATTCAATCATAAATAGAAAAATCATTTTAATATAACTTTAAGCATAAATAAATCATTTTAAAAATAGCTTTAATCCTCATCGTAAATCATATATCATAAAATCATTTTTATCATAAGCTTTCAATCATATATCATTTTGGGTGAAGTTTGATCCTTGAAAGTGACTAGATTTTATCCTTTGGTCGACTGCAGCCTTAGCTCCACATGGTCCATGGGGGTGGGCACTAGGCTCCACCATGGAAATACGATCGTCAGGATCCCTCGGGGGCCTTTTCCCATAGACGGGGTCCCTCTGGGGCATTGGCCCGTAAACGTGGTCTCTCTGGGCCTTGGCCCGAATATGGGTTCCCTCTGGGGCCTTGGCCCTCACGTCATATCCACAAAATCATATATCATAAATCATATCATTTGTCACAATCAATTCACATCCCTCAAAATATTTTTCATTTTCTTTTAAAATCATAAAATAACATATCTTTCCAAAAATAGCATTTTAAACAGTATAAATTGCACAGCTTACCATAAATCATAAAAACACATATTATCATCAAAATCATCATTTTAAATCATAAAGACGCTGCTAAGCTTTTTCGTATTTTCTTAAGTGTAAAAAGACCGTTTTTCCCTAGACGTACAAATTCTCGAATTTATCTTTTTTGCACTTCCATTGACATGGGCTTATTCTAAATAATTATTTAAGCTTACAAGAATTTTCTCATATTTTTATTTGGCTTAAATCGATGACTTTTAAATTAATCTTTAAATAAGACATATTAACGCGTTTTAATCCCGATTTAAACCAAACCTTATTATAAAATTCCCAAATTAAAAACTTAGACTTTTAATAATTATTTAAGCCTAAACCTAATTTTTCATAATTTTATAAAACTTAAAACTAGGCTTTTCAATTAATTTGTTAATTAACGCTTCGTGCGACGATTAAATCCCGGAAAATTCCAAAACTCATTATTTTGATCCCAAATTTTAAACATATCATTTTTAGTATTTATTCTACCCTTCCAAGTCATGAGCCACACCCGTGGGCCCATGGATTCAATTTTAATTCTTTAATTTTCGAAATTGACACCTATGAGGATACACCGAGCCATCCCCTAAAATACTCGAGCCACGCCTGAGCCACCTCGAGCCAACCCACCTAAGCACCCTCCAGACCAAGCCCAGCCCAAGGAACCAGCCACTAGCTCACCCAAACTCACCTGGGACCGAGCAACAATTTCTGCCTCAGTGTGTGTGTGGTGTTTTGGTTGCACTAGGACTCTTAGCTAGCCTAGGGCTTTTCCAGCCGAGCCACCACCGAGCCCACACGACCCTCACCATCCCTAGACCACGCCCAGACTCTACCCAGACCAGCCCAGCCACTTAAACTCATGCCCAGCCCACCTGAAGTAAACTGAAGCTACCCGCCTGGTTGCCACTCACGCTACAAGATTCCCCGCCACCCAAGGACTCCTCTAGCCACTTAACCAGCGATCACCTCGGACCCTCACCGACCATGGACCATGGACCATGCCCAGACCCAGCCTAATCCTAGCCCAGCCCCTGAACTCAAGCAGCGAACTCCTTGAATCAGGAACAAGCTTCGCGCCCCCTCCCTTCCTTGCGCGGCTGCTGTCAACTTCATGTGGAGGCTTCTACCCAGCCACCACCGAGCACCGAGCCCAACCCTTCATAACCCTTACTGGACAATCCTTGGCCACTGTCCAGACCACCTAGCCCAGCCCCTAACCGAGCAACCTCGCTGAAATTCTCGGTCACACCAGAAACACGCGTGAAGAGTCCCTTCACGCAAGGACTCTTTCTTAGCCGCCTCCCTGGACCCTAGCCACCCTAGGACCCTAACTATCTTTCGAACCTGACCTTGGCCAAGCCCCAAATCAACCCTGGGCAGCCCCCAAGCCCCATGCAAAAGGAACGAACCACTAGAACCCCAAAAAGCGCACACTTTTTTTTTTCTTAAAAAGAAAACTCTCGGCCCTTCTTTTCTTCAAAATAAATCCTACGGTTTCCAGCCTAGTATTTCCTTTTAATTAATCATGCTTTGATCATGTTCCAATCATATATCATCCTACCTTGGCAGCGTATCGTTGGATTAAAATCGTTTTTCATAAAAACTTAAAAACGTCGTATAAACGTTCTACTGTAAAAATTATCGAACACCTATTTTATTCTTGCATCAACAATTAAATCATGCATAATATGATTTGTATGATGTTAAAAGAGTTTAGGAAACGTGCCTTTGCATTTATAACGCTCGATTATTCGATCTTCGGCGAGGGTGCGGCGTTGGACGACCGGACGACGAAGAACAAAAGCTTTCTTCCTTCCTCTTTATTTTTCCGAAAATTGTGTGTGCTTTGAGGTGAGAAAACGGCTGATGGGAAGGAATTGTTGTGAAAAAAAAACTCAAAACACTATTTATATATTTTAATTAACATGTAATTGGGCTTATGTTTGGGCTTGTTTGCTTAGGGGTTATTGGACCTACTTAATTAGTTAAATTGACCCCAATAATACTTATTTAATTAAAACATAAATGTTTATAAAATAAGTTTTCATAAAATAATATTTTTGATCTTTTAAAACTCCTTGTTTGCCCAAAACCGGCTTCTCGAGAAAAATCGAGCTCGACTCGTAAAATAATTCGAACTCCAACATTTTTAGGAAAAATTAAATCATTTTTAATCATATTAGGAAGCCTTGCCATTATTTAAAGAAAAATAAATATTCTTGTCTTGGTCGTCCCCGGTCTCCTTTCCCCTGCCTATTATCGAATATTCGAGTAAAATCCTTAATTTCATGAAATCATGTCATATTATCATTTAATCATGCAATCACATTTAATCATCTAATAAATATCAGGCAAGCATTTAAAAATAATTAAATAAAACAATTAAGCAATTAAAATAATTTTGCATGCATGTGGTTTACGTAGGTTGGTTTTTCGGACGTTACATAACAAGTCTCCCATTCGGGGTGGTGGTACGTTCCTATTCCCGGACTTTGGTCCACTATATCGAGTCTCTACAATAGGAGTCGATTTTCTCCTAAGCACATCGATATAAACCAAACGTCCAGTGACTTGGCACCTCTGCCAACAAATGCTATAACTCAATATACTAAACATATTACTATTAAGAATTGCAATCACATCAATGCAATAACAATATAGTATGTGATTTTGGGAACTCAAGTTATCTCTTACTCGAGTTATCTCTCCCGAGATCACATTGATTTATACCTTTCTGTTATCGGGGTTGGCTTTGGTTCGTTCTTTTACCGATTCTGAAGTTGAATTCTCGACTTCAAGTCTTCAATGCCAAATCTGGAATGACATGTTTAGATAGCCAATATTAACTTACAACTTTAAACAAGAAATCTCAATTGAAATACGTTTCAGCGGCATAACGGCTCCATATCGAGATATCCGGCAACTCAAACAATAAGAGATACAAACCATAACCCATAACTAACAACAATTACAACCCTCAATATCCAAATCTGCAAAAACTCATTCTACCATAATGTGGAAAAATGATAACAATATCAAACATGATCCGTTCTTCAATCCGGTTTCAATTCTACGATGACCATAAGCTCAAGAACACATAATAACAATCATATCATGATTTCTCCAACATCTAAATTTCAAACCATGCAGGAAATGAAGAAAACTTACATCTCTTCGAAGCCCTTGACGAGCGGAGCATGAAACTAAATTCGGATTGAGAATCGGACGACCGGATCTTGCAAAATCACAATTCTAAGCTATGAAGAAAGTTGAGGGATTTTAGCCATGGAGTCTCTCGGTTTTCTTGCTGTTATTTTGTAGGAAATGAAGTTGGAGGTTGATTACATGTTCAATTGCATAGCAAGACACGTGTCATTTTTTTTCATGCATCACTGCTCGCGCATATGCGTGTCCAAAACCGGCGCATATGCGCGTGACCTATTGTCTCGGCACATAAGGATTTCAGCTTCTCGCGCATATGCGCGCCCTGTCTTCGCGCATATGCACGAGACATTATGTCTCGGCACTTTAGGAGTACACTTGCTCGCGCATATGCGCGCCCTGTCTCGCGCATATGCGCGAGGTCTTCTGGCCTCACACATATTGCATGTCTTCCCAAGCCATCTACGAGCACATCAATTCATTACTTATACAATCTCGAATTAAATGAGGATAATCTCGGGCATTACAGAACCACTCAACCACCACAACATGACAGACCACTTACTAGTGGTGCACTAACTAAAAGATGTCGGCCACAACTGGCAATACAATTCACAAGTTTGAAGTCCGGATTTCAAATCCACTGAGATTTCTATATATATCAAGACAGAAGGAAGATCAAGTCATCATTCTACTTCTTCATTTTTCTTTCAAAATAAAATCTGTAATATTTTCATTTTATATGTGTTGTAATTCCTACTACGATAAATAGCTAAACAACTTAGGAAATCAAAGAACTGATCTTGGGTTAGTTGATTCATTCATGTTTCATACATTGAGGTAAAATCAAGAACCCCTAATTTTATCTTTGTTAGAGATGTAAGATGTTATGATCGTAGAAAAGATAAATCAATGGGATGTTGAAAAGGTAGATTTTAGAGCTCTTATTAGATTTATGTGAAGTTTCTTAGTCATACTTTGGATCTAAATTATGGATTTATATTAGTTTTTTTTATCAAGCTATAAATCTCGGTTCAATTCTATGTTTCGGAAAAACATGTTTCTAATTTCAGTTATGTCAATTCACTCCAAGTTTAGAATTTTATTTGTTTTACAAGTCTTGAAAATCAATAAATTTACACAGATTTAAAAACCCTTTTTAAATAGGATTCATTTAATTATTTTAAGTATCTAGTTTGATCTATTGTCGATTAAAATTTTAATAAACAAGTACATTTTTTGAATTCATTTAGATAGAGCTAAATGTTATAATTATACGCACTTAAGTTCTTGAACCATTTTTGAATACTAACAGAATTTAGGTGATGTCCTATGCTATCTATTTGTTAATTAAAAGTTGCATCAAAGATTAAGTAAATTCTATCTTTCTATATATAGTAGTATATACCTGCGATGCGAGTAAGTCATACTTATTTTTTTGAAATTCGAGTAGTATCATTGCCTATTTGGGATATCCTTTTTTGATATATAAAATTTGAGATTTTGAGGTTATGCCTAATTTATAACATTAAACTAAGCCCATGACTTAAGTTATATACTATTTTTCTTTGACACAAGTTATATACTATTTTGATCAGACTCTATTCTGCAAAGCTTCGGATTTGTATGCCAGTGTGTTTGTTATGTGCTCATTGTATGTTATCTATGTGAATATTGTTCTGCAACTTCAGGTTAGTATTGTATTATATCTTTGTGCCTACTAATATGCTTCCATTGGAATTCTGNGAGGATAAGTCCGTGGTTATGATTGTACACCATTAGTCCTTACGACCCGGGACAACACTGAGGCTCTATATGCTAGGGCTGTGCTTTGACTCGTTTACCGGCTCCAGGAGAGTCATCAGGTGGCGAGGTTGGGTATAGTTGCGACACATATAGGAGCCAGTGCATTGTAGTCGGGGATTCACCGCTCACCTACGGGTGTGGATATCCTATGTGATCTGAAGTAAAAATAGTGCATGGAATCTCTGGCCAGAGTATGAGATGTACGTTGGAGAAGGAGTTTTCCAAATAGTACACGCGATGCCACTATTATATGTGTCACATAGTTATCGAATTAATATGCAACCCTCGATGAACCAATAGTTGCAGATTCGATCGGGATATATGAGATGAAGGGACCGTACTGTACGTTAATCATAATCGACTGGTTCTTGTAGGCACTATCAGTGATACCTAGGGGATCATGGGGCGATGCTACTAGACGCTCTTACCATGATCCGATGGGTGCAATCAGAAATGAGTTCTGACATTCTTGATCAAGGTGTTGATAAAAAGAATGAGGCTAACTAGGGTAAGCCCGAATAAGAATAAATGTTATTTTGAATCACAAAGTGTGAGGTCCGGGACCGAAGAGGGCGGGGGGTGATCGCCGGTGCCATCAGTTGCACGGACAATGAGCGGCTCCTGGCAGGCTTCTAGGTGGAGGGAACATGAATGAACCGATCCCACACGGGAATGAGAGGGATTCCGAGACTGTTCAATGTAATGGACTGTTAAGTTGAAGAGGGCTTAAAAGATTTGATTTTTACTACTCATATCACGAATGTGCATCTTCTTTTCGGTAGTCTATCACATAAGAACTCCAAAGTTAAGCGTGTTTGACTTGGGATGGGTGACCTCCTGGGAAGTTTCCTAGGGTACGTGTGAGTGAGGATATAAGCACGCTGGAAAGACTCGTCTTGGTACAGTGAGGACAGTCGTCGAATCTGGGGCGTTACAGTTGGTATCAGAGCCGACCTCTCTTAGTATGGTGTGGTTCGGGGACGAACCAAGCGGAAGCTGGTGGGCATGTGAGGCCCGGGGCCGAAGAGGGCGGGGAGTGATCGCCGGTGCCATCAGTTGCACGGACAATGAGCGGCTCCTGGCAGGCTTCTAGGTGGAGGGAACATGAATGAACCGATCCCACAAAGGAATGAGAGGGATTCCGACACTGTTCAATGTAATGGACTGTACAGTTGAAGAGGGCTTAAAAGATTTGATTTGTACTACTCATATCACGAAGGTGCATCTTCTTTTCGGTAGCCCATCACATAAGAACTCCAAAGTTAAGCGTGCTTTACTTGGGGCAATTCTGAGATGGGTGACCTCCTGGGAAGTTTCCTAGGGTGTGTGTGAGTGAGGACATAAGCACTCTGGAAAGACTCGTCTTGGTACAGTGAGGACAGTCGTCGAATCTGGGGCGTTACACAAAGAGTTGTGAACCCACGGCTAGCTGTATCCCTGAACCATTGAGGGTCACACAAGCACTGGATCGTTTGTTCCCGTTGAGAGAATAAATTCAATGAGTTGAATTTATATTATGATATAGTAAACTCAAGGAGTTGAATTTATGATAATTAAATTATGAGATAGTAAATTCAAGAAGTTGAATTTATGAAATTTGGAGAGAATAAATTCAAGGAGTTGAATTTATTAAATTTGAGAATTTAATTTATTAAACTCAAAAGTTGAGTTTATTAAATATTAAATTTTGGAGGTAATAAATTCAAGGAGTTGAATTTATAATTTAAATGTTAATTTCAAATGTTGAATTTATGATGGATTTAATTTATTAAGCTCAAAAGTTGAGTTTATTAAATATTAAATTTTGGAGGTAATAAATTCAAAGAGTTGAATTTATAATTTAAATATTAAATTCAAATGTTGAATTTATAAGGGATTTAAATTAAAAGTAATGGGTATATGTATAATGGACTTGTAGGAGTACAAGACCAACATACATATCAAGGTTCTTAATTGGACTTTAAAAGATTAATTAATTAATTAAACTAGTTGGAGTAGAATAATTAATTGATTAAGCCCATTATGTATTTAATTTTATTAATGGGCCATAAGCTTATATATATGTGTATCAGGCTTAAGGTTAAACACAATTCATTCACAATTTTTTGAAAATCCTCCTCTTTCTCTCCACAAAATTTCGGCTACTTCCTTTTGAAGGAGAAGTTTGAGTCGTCTCTCGTGTTCAATCTCCAACGTAAAAACTTCTTCTAATTTTTCTAGTGCAAATTAGAAGAGGAACAAATCATCTAGTCGTGGACCTGATTAGAAGAATAAAGAAAGGAGTTGTTCGAAAAAAGTTCGTAGGGATTCATCAAGAGCTATATCCGCCTAAACCGGATTAGTTGGAGCCAAGTGATTTAATTCACCAAAGGTATAAAATTCCAACGCCCTATGAATGTTTAATTATTAAACCATACGAGTGCCTAAAACAAATATATTTTGATTGTCAAAATAAAATAAAATTTTAAACTTCCGCTGCGTTTGGGCATGAGAAAACCTAGATCCAACATTCTGTACTCTATATTATGTGCCATGTTTTAGTGCAGGGGTTACCTCGTAGAATGCTGTTTCCATTATATTATTTTTTTTTATTATTGCTTGTTTGAGAAAAAAGGTGAAATGACATTTTTCTCGCACGCTCGTACGTTTGCATACAAGTCAATGCTAAGATTATTTTCCTATATGGATCATTATTCATTCCACATGATACTCACGGGAAATTTCGGGTCCGATCCCAACGAGCGTCACTAGTTCAAGCGTGGGCTTTAAGATCACCCTGAGCCTGAAATCAAGAATAAGACCGTTAGAAGGGGGCCAGGAGGGTGTCCTGGCGTAGCCCCTCCGACGCTCAAGTCAGAGACTGAGGATATATGAGGAGAGCAGCTAAGGGTGCTGCTGAAAACAATATAGTGAATCTCTCAACTGAACACTCAAACCTGTTATTTATTGGAGATTACCTGGGCCCGTGATGGGCCTTTCACCTTGGTTGGGGATCGGCCAGGGGTCCCACGTCTGGTTTGGGCCTAACCCTAGTGGGCCCATCTATGGGGTAACACCAGTCTCCCCCTCCCAAGTCGAACTGAATCGCAGGTTCGAAGTTCGATTAATTGTGTTGTCCTCGGTATGCAACATGTGAGTTGTGCATTTTCTCCCTGATGTCCGTAAGTCTCCAAGGGTTTGGAAACAAATTAAATAAAATTCCTCCTCTGAAGAGCTAGACCTGATCTAGGCCTCCCCTGTAAATAAGGGTCCTCTTCTCACTTCATTCTCATTTCTCCCATTCATCCCCAGCTCCACACCATCTCGCCCACGCCCACACATCACTAGCCTGCACCTCCCTACCAAGCCCTTGCCTCTCACCCTCACCCATACACCATCTCACCAACAGACGCAAGCCCTCGCCACCTTGCCTTCGCCTCCCATGCCTCTCACCCGCACGCCCTCCTTGCGTAGCACCTCGCCTGCGCCCGCCTGCCAACTCCTCCCATCGCCAGTCTGCCTTGCCAATGCCCAGCCTATCTCCCTCGCCCTTCGTCTGTGCCGTGTGCCTCGCCTCGCCGCCCTCTTCTCCGCACACTCGGCTCGCCCTACGCCTGTCTCGCCCCCGTCGAAGGCTCGCCCCACATTGCCTCGCCCCTTCTCGCCCAGCCGTCTCCCTTCCTCGCCCGTCTCCTCTCTCTCACCGAGTGCTCGCACAGCCGCCTCGCCAGGTAAGCAGCCTCACTTGGTTCGCCCCACGCAGCTGGCACCCTCGCCCTTCCCCTTCACTCGCAGCCTAGCCTTCCTCACAGCCTTGCCCTCGTCCTCTCGCCCAGGACCTCGCCCGAAGCTCCAGCTTGCCCGTACCAGCTCTCGTGCTAGCCCCTACCAGCTCGCCCATACCAGCTCTCGTGCTCGCCCAACCACCAGCTCTTGCCTCACTTCACGGTCGCCCCTACCAGCTCTCGTGGTCGCCCCTACCAGCTCGTCCGTACCAGCTCTCGTGCTCGCCCAACCCCCAGCTCTTGCCTCACTTCACGGTCGCCCCTACCAGCTCTCGTGGTCGCCCCTACCAGCTCGCCCGTACCAGCTCTCGTGCTCGCCCAACCACCAGCTCTTGCCACACATCGGTCCACGCTCGCCCAACGTCGGCTCGCCCAGCGCCCTCCTAGCCTAGCCTCGCCCCAGCGCTGCTCCACGCTCACCCAACGCCGGCTCGCCCCACGTCGCTCCACCTCAGCATCATCGCGTCCTCGGAGGGGACCCGAACCATCTCATGCTGAGGCAAGACAGGAACAACCGTATTTTGAGACGAGACAGGAACAACCTCGTCAAGAGACGAGAATCGAGCAACCCCTTCACGAGACAAGGGTCGAGCAAACCAGTCCCAATGAGAATGTGGGGAACTTGACCCTGGAACAGTTGGGCCAAATTATTACCCAGACAGTAGACGAGGCCATGAAGAGGAACCAAGAGTCTATGTTTGCTGAAGGACAAGCCACTCGCCAGGAGCGAGAGGAGAATGCGGAGGGTCATCAGAGCAGGGTTGAAGAGACGCAATCCCTCAGGGGTGGGGAGAATCTCGAGATGGAGGAGATGTGGAATGAAATACGGATGTTGAGGCAGCAATTGGGAAGTAGAGCGCCGGCACCCAAGAGAGGAAGTCCTTTTTCGCTTGCCATTCTAAAGGAAGGACTTCCTCCAAATTTCCGACAGTCAAACGTCGGAGAATATGACTGACATACTGACCCCGAAGAACACTTGGGAAGATTTGAGAATGCGGCTCTATTGCATCAGTACTCGGATGGAGCCAGGTGCAGGGTTTTTCTGGGCACGCTGGTGAGGTCAGCCCAACAATGGTTTAACACCTTGCAGCCCAACTCCATACAGTCTTTCGAGGATTTTTCTACGGCTTTCTTGCACCGGTTCGCCAGCAGCAAGGGACATCAGAAAAATTATTTGAGCCTGTTCGTGATGAAACAGCAAGAGGCTGAAACTTTGCGAGAATTTGTCCAGCGTTTCAACAGTGTAGCACTGGAAATACCGGCGGCTACCCCTGACATCATGATAAGTGCCTTTACACAAGGACTAAAGGGAGGGGAGTTTTTCAAGTCGTTGGTCAAGAAACCTCCGTCGAGCTATGATGATCTGTTGGCTCGAGCTGAGAAATATGTAAACTTAGAAGATACCCGACGGTACAGAAGGATGGAGAACCGGCCCGGAGGAAGTCGAGTTGAGGGAACGAAAAGAGGAGGTAGGAAGAGAGGTGCGGGCGAGATGAAGGAGGATAAAGATAGGGTCAGAGGACAATTCTCATCCCATGTTCCTCTGGATAGGAGTCGTGACAAGATGATGGAGGTGAGAGAGCCCGAGGAGAGGTGGGAGAAGTCGCAAAGGGTTGAGAGCAGTGCTAGATTGCCTTCGCGGGACAGACAAGAAAGATCCTCATCCGGGAGTCGACCTAGGTCTCGCCCGTCCCCTACGCGTGGTCAAGGCCCTCCATGGATAAATCAGAGGGTCGGGAGCAGAGAGGGGAAGGTCGAGGTCAAGATGTTCCTCAAGAGCCCGTCAAACCAAAGGGGGGAATGAATGAGGACAACCACCCTACGAGAGGAATGATTCATATGATCTCGGGGGGTACTACTGATGGAGACTCTGGGAGAGCTCGGAAAGCGCACGGGAGGAGGTTGGAGAATTTTGAGATATCCAGAGGTGCAGACTTGCCCCAAGATCCTGTCATCAGCTTCGGGCCGGAAGACCTTCGAGGTATCGTGGCTCCTCATAACGATGCTTTGGTGGAGACGGCCACCATTGCCAACTACGATGTGGCAAGGATCTTCATTGATAATGGAAGCTCCGTAAATGTCTTGTTCGAGAGCACATTGGATCAAATGAAAGTGGAAGGATTTGAGTTTGAGCCGGTCTCCACCCCGCTGTATGGGTTTGCAGGACACGCCATCCCACCTTTGGGTCAGATTGTTCTTCCCCTATCCTTGGGGACTGATCCTCGGCGGGTAACAAAAATGATAGCCTTCACTGTGGTGGATAACCCGTCATCGTATAATGAAATTCTAGGACGGCCAGCCCTGAAGGATTTTAGAGCCGTAGCTTCTACTTATCATCAGAAGCTTAAGTTTCCTGTGGGAAAAGGAGTCGGAGTCTTGTGCGGAGACCAAAAAGTCGTGCGTCAGTGTTATGAAGGGATGGTGAGGGAGGAAGGAAAAAGAGCACGTGTGGAGGTTAACATGATTAGGAAAAGAAGAAGTGAGTGACTTGCTCCTGTTGAAGGTACAAGAAGATCAGAGGGGAAAGTTGGACCCAGAGGGAGAGGGACTTTTCAGAGTGATTGATAAATTTAATTCTGGAGCTCATTACTTGGAAAATGCTCAAGGAAAGGCTTTAAAGAGGCCCTGGAATGCTTACCACCTTAGGGAGTATCATTCTGGATTTTATCGTTGATGTATTTCATCTTTGCATTTTCCAATGTAATCAGTTAGAATTCAATAAAATGAAGTTCTTCTTTGAATGTTGGTGTAGTATGAAAGTGAGAAAATTTTATTTTCCTGCTAAGGCACGGCCTAGCAGAGGAACAGAGTTTGGGAGAACAAAAATTTTATTTTCCTGCTAAGACATCGCCTAGCAGAGGAGCAGAGTTGGGGAGGAGAAAAACTTTATTTTCCTGCTATGGCGTCGCCTAGCAGAGGAGTTGAAGGGTGAGAGTGGAGGAGAAGAATTATATTTTCCTGCTAAGGCATAGCCTAGCAGAGAAGCAGAGTTGGGGAGGAGAAAAACTTTATTTTCCTGTTATGGCGTCGCCTAGCAGAGGAGTTAGAGGGTGAGAGTGGAGGAGAAGAATTATATTTTCCTGCTAAGGCATAGCCTAGCAGAGGAGCAGAGTTGGGGAGGAGAAAAACTTTATTTTCCAGCTATGGCGTCGCCTAGCAGAGGAGTTAGAGGGTGAGAGTGGAGGAGAAGAATTATATTTTCAGCTAAGACATCGCCTAGCAGAGAAGCAGAGTTGGGGAGGAGAAAAACTTTATTTTCCTGCTATGGCGTCGCCTAGCAGAGGAGCTATAGGGGGAGCGAGGAGGAGGAGAATTATATTTTCCTGCTAAGGCATCGCCTAGCAGAGGAGCAGAGTGGAGGAGGATAAATAAATTTTCCTGCTAAGGCATCGCCTAGCAGAGGAGCAGAGTTGGGGAGGAGAAAAATTTTATTTTCCTGCTAAGACATCGCCTAGCAGAGGAGCATAGTTGGGGACGAGAAGAATTTTATTTTCCTGCTAAGGCATCGCCTAGCAGAGGAGCACAGTGGAGGAGGAGAAATAAATGTTCCTGCTGAGGCATCGCCTAGCAGAGGAGCAGAGTGGATGAGAAGAAGTTTATTTTCCTGCTAAGGCATCGCCTACCAGAGGAGCAGAGTTGGGGTGGAGAAAAATTAAATTTTCCTGCTAAGGCGTCGCCTAGCTGAGGAGTAGAGTGGAGGAGAAGAATTTTATTTTCTCGCTAAGGCATCGCCTAGCAGAGGAGCAGAGTTGGGGTGGAGAAAAAGTAAATTTTCCCGCTAGGCGAGAAAAATTAAATTTTCCTGCTAAGGTATCGCCTAGCAGAGGAGAAGAGTGGAGGATGAGAAATAAATTTTCCTTCTAAGGCGTCGCCTATCAGAGGAGTTAGAGGGTGGGGGTGGAGAGTTTTTTATTTTCCTGCTAGGGCTTCGCCTAGCAGAGGAGTTAGAGGGTGAAGGTGGAGAATTTTTATTTTCCTGTTAAGGCTTCGCCTAGCAGAGGAGCAGAGTGGAGGAGGAGGAGAAATAAATTTTCCTGTTAAGGCATCGCCTAGCAGAGGAGTAGAGTTGGGGTGGAGAAAAATTAAATTTTCCTGCTAAGGCATCGTCTAGCAGAGGAGCAGAGTGGAGGAGAAGAATTTTATTTTCCTGCTAAGGCATCGCCTTGCAGAGGAGCAGAGTTGGGGTGGAGAAAAATTATATTTTCCTGCTAAGGCGTCGCCTAGCAGAGGAGTCAGAGGGTGAGAAGATTGAAGTTTGCTTTTTCCTGCTTTTCCTGCTAAAGCCCGGCTTAGCAGATGAGTTACGAGATGATGAGACGAGAGTTTTATTTTCCTACTAAGACCTAGCTTAGTGGAGAAGTTACAAGATGATGATGTGAGTTTTATTTTCCTGCTAAGGCATAGCCTAGCAGAGGAGTTAGACGGTGAGAAGGTTGAAGTTTTATTTTTTCTGCTAAGGACTATTTTAGCAGAGGAGTCAAGGGCACGTGAAAGTAGAAAACTTTATTTGGTTTGTCGATAACGAACGATGTTGGCTACTGCGAAAATTACGGGGATCGACCTGTCCGGTCAGGTCGCGGGGATCGACGAGCGTGCTGGGCGAGCCGACGCTGGGCGAGCGTGGAGCGGCGTGGGGCGAGCGTGGAGCAGCGCTGTGGCAAGGCTAGGCGAGGTGAGCGGCTAGGCGAGCTTGGGTCGATGGGCGAGCGTGGAGCGGCGTGGGGCCAGCCGACGTGAGGAGAGCGTGGAGCGACGTGGGGCGAGCTGGCATTGGGCGAGCGTGGAGCAGCGCTGGGGCGAGGCTAGGCTAGGTGGGCGCTGGGCGAGCCGACGTTGAGCGAGCGTGGAACGGCGTGGGGCGAGCGTGGAGTAGCGCTGGGACGAGGCTAGGCGAGGTGAGCGGCTGTGCGAGCTTGTGTCGATGGGCGAGTGTGGAGCGGCGTGGGGTGAGCTGGCGTGGGGCGAGCGTGGAGCAGCGCTGGGGCGAGGCTAGGCGAGGTGGGTGCTGGGCGAGCGTGGAGCGACGTGGGGCGAGGCTAGGTGAGGTGTGCGGCTGTGCGAGCTTGTGTCGATGGGCGAGCGTGGAGCGGCGTGGGGCGAGCGTGGAGCAGCGCTGGGGCGAGGCTAGGCGAGGTGGGTGCTGGGCGAGCGTTGAGCGACGTGGGGCGAGCCGGCGTTGGGTGAGCGTGGAGCAGCGCTGGGGCGAGGCTAGGCTAGGTGGGCGCTGGGCGAGCCGACGTTGGGCGAGCGTGGACCGATGTGAGGCAAGAGCTGGTGGTTGGGCGAGCACGAGAGCTGGTACGGACGAGCTGGTAGGGGCGACCACGAGAGCTGGTAGGGGCGAGTGTGAAGTGAGGCAAGAGCTGGTGGTTGGGCTAGCACGAGAGCTGGTATGGGCGAGCAGGTAGGGTAGCGCACGAGAGCTGGTACGGGCAAGCTGGAGCTTGGGGCGAGGTCCTAGGCGAGAGGAAGAGGGGAAGGCTGTGAGGAAGGCTAGGCTGCGAGTGAAGGGGAAGGGCGAGGGTGCCAGCTGCGTGGGGCGAACCAAGTGAGGCTGCTTACCTGGCGAGGCGGCTGTGCGAGCACTCGGTGAGAGAGAGGAGACGGGCGAGGAAGGGAGACGGCTGGGCGAGAAGGGGCGAGGCAATGTTGGGCGAGCCCTCGACGGGGGCGAGGCAGGCGTAGGGCGAGGCGAGTGTGCAGAGAAGAGGGCGGCAAGGCGAGGCACACGGCGCAGACGAAGGGCGAGGGAGGTAGGCTGGGCGTTGGCAAGGCAGACTGGTGATGGGAGGAGTTGGCAGGCGGGCGCAGGCGAGGTGCTGCGCAAGGAGGGCGTGCAGGTGAGAGGCATGGGAGGCGAAGGCAAGGTGGCGAGGGCTTGCGTCTGTTGGTGAGATGGTGTATGGGTGAGGGTGAGAGGCAAGGGCTTGGTAGGGAGGTGCAGGCTAGTGATGTGTGGGCGGGGGCGAGATGGTGTGGAGCTGGGGATGAATGGGAGAAATGAGAATGAAGTGAGAAGAGGACCATTATTTACAAGGGAGGCCTAGATCAGGTCTAGCTCTTCAGAGGAGGAATTTTATTTAATTTGTTTCTAAACCCTTGGAGACTTACGGACATCAGGGAGAAAATGCACAACTCACATGTTGCATACCGAGGACAACACAATTAATCGAACTTCGAACCTGCGATTCAGTTCGACTTGGGAGGGGGAGACTGGTGGTACCCCATAGATGGGCCCACTAGGGTTAGGCCCAAACCAGACGTGGGACCCCTGGCCGATCCCCAACCAAGGTGAAAGGCCCATCACGGGCCCAGGTAATCTCCTATAAATAACAGGTTTGAGTGTTCAGTTGAGAGATTCACTATATTGTTTTCAGCTGCACCCTTAGCTGCTCTCCTCATATATCCTCAGTCTCTGACTTGAGCGTCGGAGGGGCTACGCCAGGACACCCTCCTGGCCCCCTTCTAACGGTCTTATTCTTGATTTCAGGCTCAGGGTGATCTTAAAGGCCACGTCTGAACTAGTGACGCTCTTTGGGATCGGACCCGAAATTTCCCGTGAGTATCACCACATATCGCATATCCACTTAAAAAGCCCACCAGATATCCAATTTTCGTTATAAATGGAAAAAAGCCCATAGATTAAAGTACAAAGTCCAACGGTAAATGGCCTGAATGTCTGTTTTTATTGGTTACATGGTCATGGATTTTATTTTAGTATCTTGATATTGTTGTGATTATGCTCAATTTGTCTTATCTTTTATTGATTTGCCGAGACGTTGGCTTATACGTGTAAGGAACCTATTTCCTATGTGGTGGCACGCCCTCTTCCGAATGACATCCTTGATTGTCGTAAGTTTCTTCCACAGGTTATACTGTTTTATCTGTGTAGTCATGTCTTGAACCTTTTGTTATTTCCCAATCAGGTACATTACATTAGATTCATTTAATTTTGCCAAGTTACAAGTAAATAATATTTTTAATACATATCGAAATGTACCTTGATTTTATGTGTTATATTGATAAGTATATTGTGCACAACTTCATTTGGACTATGCCTAACGTTGGATATATTTTTGCATGTTCTTGCTTCTAGATCATTTGCTTAGTTAACATGATGTGGGGTACATATTTCTATATATGAAAGTTAACGTCTTTTACACTTTCATATAATTTTGTGTTTGATTTTGTAATATCTTACTTTGATACAGATTTTTAGTGATCCGAGCCAAGCCAATTTACATGTATTTATGAAAATAACCCTCCAAATTGATCAAAATTACGGATTATAATTTGTTGATGAAAGTGTGATCGTTGCTATTTTGTGTTCATAGCATTTTGTCTTATGTTTTCTTCACATAGAACATCTAAAAGGATTGTCACTGGAGTAAGTCTATTTGCCCTTACCTTTGGCCACGATCCAGTGCTACCATTAGAGATTATGGTGTCGTCAATGCGAGTGGCAAGACGAAACGAACTTTTCCCTGAACATTACAATGAGGAGATGATCATGGTGTTAAAAAAGTGGATGAGTTGGGAATCCGAACATACAATGTCTTACTGTTGTAAAAACAGAAAGTGGTGAGAGCTACAACAAGAGAGTTTTGACAAAGGAGAAATTGTGTGGAAGGTTATACTACCTTTGGGAACAAAGTACATGTAGTTGGTAAATGATCTCCTAACTGGGTCAGAGTCGTTCAAAGCGCATAAAGTGTTGGAAGAGAATGCATATTGTCTGTAAATTCTGGATGATCAACTACATAAAAGAAGCATAAATGACAAGTATTTTAATTCATACTTTCCAAGTGTGAAGAAAGAAAATGAACGAGAAAGTGGGTAAAAAAAGCAGATAGGTTTTATCGAGCGGGGAGTTGGCCTCGTTGGTCCTGCAGAAATCTTAGTCGTAGTTCAAGCAGTTTTTATGTTTTTCATTCCAGATTTTAGTAGCTCAATTCATTCTCGTTCAAATTTCAACAATAATCTTTTGTTAAATATAATATTTTGTAAAATCTTACAGACATCACCTGTTGTAGTGCTCAAAACTATTACACGTAAACCTCATGCATGATTAAATTAATTTATTTATTTAATAATCTAAGTAATGCATGCTTTGTGTTAAATTATTTTAAATTCATACATATTTATTTTATTATGTAAATTTCAAATGTTTTCTCGAGTCTTCAACTTTAGACGAACATTTGATGTCGAACCGGGGGAAGGAGATCGGAGACCATTAAGATATTAAAGAATTTAAATTATATTTTTATCAAGAAAATAGTTTTATAAATTCTAATATTTTTAGGGCTAATTTAATTTACCAAGTGAAATGGAAATATTAAGCATTTTAGGGAGCCAAAAAAATTAAGAAATTAAAATAGTTTCACTCGAAATAAAATATTTTAACAACTATTTTTATGACTTAATTAATTAAATTAATTAATATCTAATCAATGATAGAATGTGAATTGTAGGACTCTTAATAAAAGAATATATATGTTAATTTTTGAAAATTAAGCATTTAATCCTTTAATTTGAGATAAAATATTTATAATGATTTTTATGCCATAATTAAATAATTTAATTAGTAATTAAGTTGGATTAGGATTTTAAGTATCTTATTCAACAAATTTCAAAAAAAAAGAGAAAAAAAGAGGAGTTGTAATCTTGTTTAAATTTTACTTAATCTTTTTAAATTAAAGGGTGAGATTTTTATTATCTAGTGCTTGTTTAAATTATTGATTAGAGTTTTAATTAAACTAAAACAATTAATTAATTTCTTAAGTAAATTAATAAGAGTCCTAGCCCTCTCCCTCACAACTCACGTAAAACACACTCATCACACACAATTTACACACACTTTTGCCGTGAGCTTCCAAGGCTTGGGTAGGGAGATTTTTCTTCTTCTTCCATCAGAACCTCCAACCAATCACTCCCACAATATTACTTGATTATTTTAGCCACTTTCTAGCAATAAAAACGCAGGACAACGCCCTCCGATCGCCCACCGCTTTCCCCGCGACGATATTCGACGGTTCGAGCGTTTAAAAACGCAAAGGCATGTTTTAATCCTTCTTTTACGCATCGATCTTGTCATATCATGTATGTTGATACAAATTATGCATGAAAATTTATTTTTATATGCAAACATGCGATTAAAACAATCGAAACTGTTTTCTGAAAGTTTTTGGCATGTTTCATATATTTCTTGGTTTTCTTGATCAATACTTCGGATGGACCCCTCTGGACGTGGCTGCGGATGTATGGCTAGGATTTGGGGTGTGTTTTGGGTCATGGTTGATGGCTTGTAAGGGCTAAACAAGGTCTGGTATGGCATGGGTTAAGAAGAGGCGCCACTGCTGTCATGCTATCGGGTAGGGGTATTCTTGTGTTTTGTCGAACGGTTCCATGCAGGGCCTGGTTTGGGGCTCGTAGCTATGGTGAGTGACGTGAGTTAGAGTCCTAGGATGAGTATTGTGGTGGTGGTTCATGGGCTGGATGGTCGGGTAGAGCACTAAAACAAGAAACACATAGCTGTACAGAAGTTGTCTCATGGAAGGGCTGTAGCTGTTCAGCCTTGGGTTTCAGTCAGGGGCTGGACCAGGGCTCTTGGCTATGGTTTGGGACATGTATTAGGGTTTTAAGATGAGTCTTGTAGGATGGTTCATGGCCGGAGTGACAGCTAGGTTGCTGGAACTATGAAAAAAAAATACAGCTGCACATAATTGGGGTGCATGTAGGGGCTGTAGGTGTTTGACCTTATGGTTTCGGTCAGGGGCTGGTTGGGGCTCTTGGCTATGGTTTAGGCAGCCTCTAAGGGTCATAGGATGACCCTAATTAAGGTGTTTTGTGGCTTGGTTGGCTAGAGAAAGCTGTAGGACCAGAAACATGAAAGCTGCACAGTTTGAGTCTCATGTAGCTGCTGTCAAGATTCTGATGTTTTGAGGCTCGGGCCAGTGGCAGGGCAAACCCGAGGGCCTTTTAGTTTAATTTATATTATTACGCACGTTCTTTTAAATTATTTACTCTAACTTTTGATTTATTAGGATTGGTGATAAGGAAATTAAATTTATAATTTGTTTGACTATTTTTAAATTTAATTAGTATATTTTTTGGATTTTAGTATTAATTGGATGTTGGTGATTTATTTTAAATGATGGAGTTTTAATATTAATTTTATTTTAGTATGAGTGGTCACCGTTAATTTATTTTAAGAGCTATACTTTTAATAAATCATTTAATAAGAAAATTTTTAATTTTTCCGCAAATGTTAAAGTATTAGTATGTTAAGATACGGTTCGTCACAGTTGGTATCAGAGCGCAAGGTTTCCTGATAAAGGGTTTTGCCACTGCTGGTTGCGAGAAGCTCATGAAGTCACGCCTCAATTATGTAAGTTTTACGATTTTAAATGCATTAAGTATTAAGTAAAAGTTCCTTTAAACTGCATGTTTAAGTTTTTGAATCACTTTAGCATGTTATATGAAGTAATTCAGTTATGCATGTTAGTTATGTGTTGGGTTAAATTGTGGTACAGTATGACTCCTAGACGTGTTATTGACCGTGAGAGCCGTGAGGCTCGTGATGAGCAGAGAAATTCCCCTCCACGTTCAACACCAGACCTTCAGTCTCAGATGCTCGCGGGTATGACTCAGTTCTTTGCACAGTTTTTGAGGAACAATACTGAGGTGGATAGGAGGACAAGGCCTGAGGCAGTGTATGAGCGATGCCGTAAGATGGACCCCGAGGACTTTGGGGGTACGACTTATCCTGTGGTTGCAGAGGGATGGATTAAATCCATAGAGGTGATCTTTACCTTTATGGAGCTGCAGGATGCTGATAGGGTTAGGTGTGCCACTTATTTACTGAAGGACGATGCTCGGTTATGGTGGGAAGGAGCATTAGTGTCGGTGAATCTGCAGACTCTGACTTGGGAAGGCTTCAAGGAGGTTTTCTACTCCAAGTACTTCACCGATGAGGTACGCTCCCGACTGACTAGAGAGTTTATGACATTAAGACAAGGAGACCGCATTTTGGCGAAGTTCGTGAGGAAATTCGAGCAGTGGTGTCACTTCGTGCCCCTGATAGCTAATAACGCAAGGGAGAAACTGAGGCATTTCATGGATGGTTTACGGCCAATCTTGCGCCGTGAAGTTCGTGTAGCTGGTCCTTCTACTTATGCCATTGCAGTGACCAGATAGCTGCTGAATAGGATTTGAAGGACATCGAGACTTGTAGGCAGGGCAAGAGGCCCTTCCAGGCTCCTCAACAACAGGCTCAGCAGCCAGCTAAGAAGCCGTTTCAAGGGCCAAACAAGGGAAAAGGACAGCAACCACAGAAGAAGGCCGCTCAGAAACTTACTGAATATCCGGTGTGCCCAAAGTGCAGTCGCAAGCATGAAGGAGAATTCTATGGGGTTCTGGAAAGTGTTTCAAGCGTGGATCCACTGACCACAGGCTCAAAGACTGTCCACAGTGGAGGCATCCGACTCAGGGCCGAGTATTTGCGATGCATGCCGAGGAAGCAGACCCAGACACTACACTCTTGACAGGTAATATAATTTATTCAGCACCGTATTATTTGTTGGAATTTATTTTGCATGATTCGAATTTTTGGGGTATGCTAGTAGGATAATTTTTGAAATTTGCATTAGAACTTTAGGATAGTGGATTTAGCCTATTCATGAGATTATGTTAGCCTTTTTGTGAATTGTTGGGTTGAGTATGTGCTAATATTATCTCAGGGAGAATCTATATAACGGGAGTAGCCACAAATGCTCTATTAGATTCCGGGGCTACTCATTCTTTTATATCAGAAGGTTTTGTGATTTTTGGACGTCAAGCCCACCAGGCTCGACGTGAGTTATTCTGTGACTGTTCCATCTGGAGAGAAACTGTTTACTTCTAGTGTGGACAGAGACTTGAGTCTCGAGCTACAAGGCCACACAGTCTATGCTGACCTTACAGTATTGCCGATGCCCGAGTTTGACATCATTCTAGGAATGGATTGGTTGTCGAAGAATGGAGTAACAATCGACTTCCAACAAAAATCAGTGAGGGTCAGACCATTAGGTGAAGAGGAGTTTGTGTTCGAGCCAAGTGGACGTAACAACTTACTGCGGATGATATCATGTCTTCTGGCAAGGAAGCTTAAGATTAGGGGCTGCCAAGCAATCTTAGCGAGCATTAGTTCAGCCCCTACTACTACCAGTCAGACAGTAGCAGAGGTCCCGGTTGTCAGAGATTTTCCCGATGTATTCCCTGACGATATCGCGGGTATCCCACCTGAGCGCGAGGTGGAGTTTTCTATTGAACTAATGCCGGGTACAGTGCCAATCTCCGAGGCACTATATCGATTAGCGCCCGCAGAGATGAAGGAGCTCAAACAGCAGATACAAGAGCTATTGGATAAAGGATTCATATGCCCTAGTTGCTCACCTTGGGGCGCACCAGTACTCTTCGTGAAGAAGCAGGATGGAAGCATGAGGCTTTGCATCGATTACCGAGAGCTGAACAGAGTTACAGTGAAGAATAAGTACTCACTGCCTAGGATCGAGGACTTATTCGATCAATTGCAAGGAGCTTTCGTGTTTTCTAAGATAGATCTTCGCTCCGGATACCATCAGTTAAGGGTGAAAGACGTAGATGCGCACAAGACTGCCTTTAGAACTCGCAATGGGCATTACGAATTCCTAGTTATGCCGTTTGGATTGACAAATGCTCCAGCGATCTTCGTGGATCTAATGAATCGCGTATTTCAGCCTTACTTGGATCAGTTTGTCATTGTGTTCATAGATGACATCCTCATTTATTCAAAGAACCATAAGGAGCATTACCAGCACCTACGCACTACATTGCAAGTACTGCAAAATCGTAAGTTGTTTGCAAAATTCAGGAAGTGTGAATTTTGGTTAGAGAAGGTGGCATTTTTGGGACATGTTATTTCTTGTAGTGGCATTGAAGTTGATCCGTCCAAGGTAGAAACAGTGAAAGATTGGGTTGAACCGAAGAACGCATCAGAGATCCGCAGTTTCTTGGGCTTAGCGGGTTACTATAGAAAATTCATCCAGGGATTTTCTTCTATTGCAGTGCCACTCACCTCATTGACGAAGAAGAATTCCAAGTTTGTATGGAGTGCTGACTGTCAGAAAAGCTTTGACACTTTGAAGCAAGCTCTTATTACAGCGCCAGTTTTAGCTATGCCATCAGGGCAAGACAACTTTGTGTTGTACACCGATGCTTCTAAACTTGGATTAGGCGTTGTACTGATGCAACATGGCCGATTCATCGCATATGCCTCCAGACAGTTGAAGGTGCACGAAAAGTACTATCCGACTCATGATCTGGAGTTAGCTGCCGTGGTTTTTGCCTTAAAGATATGGAGACACTACTTGTATGGTGAGAAGTGTCAGATATTTAATGATCACAAGAGTCTCAAATATTTCTTCACTCAGAAGGAATTGAACATGCGATAGAGACGGTGGCTAGAGTTTGTGAAAGATTATGACTGTGACATCAGCTATCATCCGGAAAAAGCTAATGTAGTCGCTGATGCCTTGAGTAGGAAAGCAGGAGGTATAGCACCACTTTCAGTACAAAGACCTCTACAGCAAGAGATGCAGAGATTCGATCTAGAGGTCTATCCTAGGGGCAGAGCTCCGAGATTATCTACCTTGAAAGTACAGTCTACTTTGATAGACCGTATTCGTAGTGGACAGTCATCAGATGAGCAATTGCAGAAATGGAGATCGAGAGACGAATATAAGGGCCGTAAGCTTTATACAGTAAGCGATGGGATTGTGAGGTATCGAGGAAGGATTTGGGTACCTAGAGATGATTCGATTAGAGGAGACATATTGTCAGAAGCACATTCAGCGCCATATTCCATTCATCCAAGAGGTACAAAGATGTATAAGGACTTGCAAATGCTATATTGGTGGACAAGAATGAAACGAGACATTCAACGTTTTGTATCTGAATGTCTAACTTGCCAGCAGGTGAAAGCAGAGCATCAGAGATCAGCGAGGATACTCAAACCTCTTCCTATCCCCGAGTGGAAATGGGAGAACATTACCATGGACTTCGTAGTGAGGTTGTCGAGGTCAGCTAGAGGATCTAACGCCATTTGGGTAATCGTTGATCGTCTCACCAAGTCGGCTCACTTCTTGCTGATAAAGACGACATTTTCCATGACATAGTATGCAGAGCTTTATATCCGAGAGATAGTCAGATTACACGGGATTCCAGTTACCATAGTATCTGACAGAGACACGAGGTTCACGTCATCCTTTTGGAAGAGCTTGCATTCCGCAATGGGGACAAAATTGCTATTCAGTACAGCATTCCATCCTCAGACAGATGGTCAGTCTGAGAGAGTGATACAAATTTTAGAAGACTTACTACGTGCATGTGTGATCGATTTCCATGGGAATTGGGAATTGAAGTTACCACTAGTGGAGTTCACTTATAACAACAGCTTTCAGTCATCTATAGGTATGGCTCTCTACGAGGCATTATCTGGAAGGAAGTGCAGATCGCCTATTCATTGGGATGAAGTCGACGAGAGATCAGAGCTTGGTACAGAGTCGTCAAAAGTATTACGCTGACAAGAGAATAAGAGACCTTTAATTTGCCGTAGGAGATCACGTCTTCGTAAAAATAACATCTATGAAAGGTGTTATGAGATTTGGGAAAAAGGGCAAGTTGAGTCCGAGATTCATAGGGTCGTTCGAGATTCTCGAGAAAGTGGGAACACTAGCCTATCGAGTAGCACTGCCGCCGAATCTGGCAGGTGTACACAATGTGTTCCACATTTCGATATTAAGGAAGTACATGGCAAGTCCTTCACATGTACTAAGCTTTGAACCGTTACAGCTATCACCGAACCTGTCATATGAAGAAAAGCCTATTCAGATTTTAGACCGATAGGAGAGGAGAGACTACGGAACAAAGTTACCAAGTTGGTCAAGGTCAAGTGGCTGAATCATTCCGACGAAGAAGCTACTTGGGAGACCGAAGCCGACATGAGGAGTCGCTACCCGGAACTGTTCGGTAAGCCTTAATTTCGAGGATAAAATTTATTTAAGGGGGGGGGGGGGGCGAAACTGTAGTGCTCAAAACTATTACACGTAAACCTCATGCATGATTGAATTAATTTATTTATTTAATAATCTAAGTAATGCATGCTTTGTGTTAAATTATTTTAAATTCATACATATTTATTTTATTATGTAAATTTCAAATGTTATCTCGAGTCTTCAACTTTAGACGAACATTTGATGTCGAACCGGGGGAAGGAGATCGGAGACTATTAAGATATTAAAGAATTTAAATTATATTTTTATCAAGAAAATAGTTTTATAAATTCTAATATTTTTAGGGCTAATTTAATTTACCAAGTGAAATGGAAATATTAAGCATTTTAGGTAGCCAAAAAAATTAAGAAATTAAAATACGTCCACTCGAAATAAAATATTTTAACAATTATTTTTATGACTTAATTAATTAAATTAAGTAATATTTAATCAATGATAGAATGTGAATTGTAGGACTCTTAATAAAAGAATATATATGTTAATTTTGAAAATTAAGCATTTAATCCTTTAATTTGGGATAAAATATTTTATAATGATTTTTATGCTATAATTAAATAATTTAATTAGTAATTAAGTTGGATTAGGATTTTAAGTATCTTATTCAACAAATTTAAAAAAAAAAGAAAAAAGAAGAGATGTAATCTTGTTTAAATTTTACTTAATCTTTTTAAATTAAAGGGTGAGATTTTTATTATCTAGTGCTTGTTTAAATTATTGATTAGAATTTTAATTAAACTAAAACACTTAATTAATATCCTAAGTAAATTAATAAAGAGTCATAGCCCTCTCCCTCACAACTCACGTAAAACACACTCGTCACACACAATTTACACACACTTTTGCCATGAGCTTCCAAGGCTTGGGTAGGGAGATTTTTCTTCTTCTTCCATCAGAACCTCCAACTGATCACTCCCACAATATTACTTGATTATTTTAGCCACTTTCTAGCAAGAAAAACGCAGCACAACGCCCTCCGATCGCCCACAGCTTTCCCCGCGACTATATTCGACGGTTCGAGCGTTTAAAAACGCAAAGGCATGTTTTAATCCTTCTTTTACGCATCGATCTTGTCATATTATGTATGTTGATACAAATTATGCATGAAAATTTATTTTTATATGCAAACATGCGATTAAAACAATCGAAACCGTTTTCTGAAAGTTTTTGGCATGTTTCATATATTTCTTGGTTTTCTTGATCAATACTTCGGATGGACCCCTCTGGACGTGGCTGCGGATGTATGGCTAGGATTTGGGGTGTGTTTTGGGTCATGGTTGATGGCTTGTAAGGGCTAAACAAGGTCTGGTATGGCATGGGTTAAGAAGAGGCGCCACTGCTGTCATGCTATCGGGTAGGGGTATTCTTGTGTTTTGTCGAACGGTTCCATGCAGGGCCTGGTTTGGGGCTCGTAGCTATGGTGAGGGACGTGAGTTAGAGTCCTAGGATGAGTATTGTGGTGGTGGTTCATGGGCTGGATGGTCGGGTAGAGCACTAAAACAAGAAACACATAGCTGTACAGAAGTTGTCTCATGGAAGGGCTGTAGCTGTTCAGCCTTGGGTTTCAGTCAGGGGCTGGACCAGGGCTCTTGGCTATGGTTTGGGACATGTATTAGGGTTTTAAGATGAGTCTTGTTAGGATGGTTCATGGCCGGAGTGACAGCTAGGTTGCTGGAACTATGAAAAAAAAATACAGCTGCACATAATTGGGGTGCATGTAGGGGCTGTAGGTGTTTGACCTTATGGTTTCGGTCAGGGGCTGGTTGGGGCTCTTGGCTATGGTTTAGGCAGCCTCTAAGGGTCCTAGGATGAGCCTAATTAAGGTGTTTTGTGGCTTGGTTGGCTAGAGAAAGCTGTAGGACCAGAAACATGAAAGCTGGACAGTTTGAGTCTCATGTAGTTGCTGTCAAGATTCTGATGTTTTGAGGCTCGGGCCAGTGACAGGGCAAACCCGAGGACCTTTTAGTTTAAGTTATATTATTACGCACTTTCTTTTAAATTATTTACTCTGACTTTTGATTTATTAGGATTGGTGATAAGAAAATTAAATTTATAATTTGTTAGACTAATTTTAATTTTAATTAGTTATTTTTTGGATTTTAGTATTAATTGGATGTTGGTGATTTATTTTAAATGATGGAGTTTTAATATTAATTTTATTTTAGTATGAGTGGTGACCGTTATTTTATTTTAAGAGCTATACTTTTAATAAATCATTTAATAAGAAAATTTTAATTTTTCCGCAAATGTTAAAGTATTAATATGTTAAGATACGGTTCGTCACACCTGCACTGATTGAAGGAGAAAATTCTGGACCCTCATTGAAGAAATGTGGAGCTAAGGAAGAGCCCAGTGATGTAAAATCTCCGCAAAAGTTAAATAGCCCCAACCACAGGCAACGGTCCTTTCCTTCCTGATGCCCTTATGGCACTGCCTCGCCTCGTCTACAACTTTGACAAGTATTTCCGTATTGTCAAGAGGAAAGAAAACTGAAGTGTGCTTATTAGACATGTTAACATCTCAAGTACAAATTGTGATTGCATTTAATTCCACCCATATATATTTATATATTGTTTCAACGCACATGTTGCGTGTTTATACAATCTTATATTTTGTAACTTTTTTGGATTTAAATCAATTTTTTATAATTAGTTTGATTTATAATAAAATGTGATTAATAATTGTTAGAGTAGATGCCTTGCAAGCCAACAGTTGGCTAGGGAATTTATTGACTCAAGTGAAATAAACAATCTTTATTTTAATATAATTTAAATTTTTATGGTCTCGTTTTACTTTATCTGTATACCCATGCGAACAGTGAAGATAAAGTCCTTGATTATGCTTTAATACAAAAAAATCGTAATTCGATGTTGAAACTTATTTGTAAACACTGCATATTCTAAATTCGTTCCTAGTCGATTCAGCCTCCTAAAATAAGGATAAAGGCCGCTTGAGCTCGAGACTAGCATTTGTGATGTTGTGTACTGCGTTTCTTGGTAAGGTCATAGAGATGTCCAAACATGCAGATGGGTAGTCATATGATGATTATACCGAACTACCCTCCCTCGGACTTTCCAAGTGGTTATCATTCATTGAGAGGATAAGTCCGTGGTTATGATTGTACACCATTAGTCCTTACGACCCGGGACAACACTGAGGCTCTATATGCTAGGGCTGTGCTTTGACTCGTTTACCGGCTCCAGGAGAGTCATCAGGTGGCGAGGTTGGGTACAGTTGCGACACATGTAGGAGCCAGTTCATTGTAGTTGGGGATTCACCGCTCACCTACGGGTGTGGATATCCTATGTGATCTGATGAAATAATAGTGTATGGAATATCTGGCCAGAGTATGAGATGTACGTTAGAGAAGGAGTTCTCTAATTGTACATGCGATGCCACTATTTATTCTCAAAACCTTTGTACCATTTTTAAAATAAACATCCAACTAGTACTTTGATAGGATCGATTAATGTATCAAGAGTGTTTAGAAAGGGGGGTTGAATAAACACTAACAATTAAAATGAATCTTTTCGAATTTTGAATTCAGTTTGGTGACAAACTGATTCTCGGAATCTTGTTGGTTAATGACAATCAGTTAAACTAAGAGTAGTTGCGGAAAATAACTGACTGAAAGATAGAATATAAAACTGAAATAAAGTACGCAAGGATTGTTTCTGGATGTTCGGAGATTTCAATCACTCCTTCGTCACCCCTTCTATCTCAAGGATAGGATTTCCACTAAAAGACTTTGATCGAATACAAGACTTGTACTGACCGACTTCAGTTTGGACTTAACACTGCCAAAACTGAAACTCTTAGCATACAACAGCTTTTATCAGTTCGTGACTGATCTTAGCACAACTGATATATTCTTGATTGAATTACAAAGTGCTAACACGCTCAAAGTGTAGCTTTAGATGCTACTGATATATATGATATACTTGAGCTGTGAATTGTGATTTTAGCAGCGTAACAGCAAGCTTCAATAATGCGTTGATGGTTCTTCTTCTCAGCTGCTTTGTTCACTTATTTATATGCTTTCTTTCCAACGGTAACTTGAGATGAATTTGAATCTTTGTATCCGTTGATTTTTTACTTGATTATTCCTTGGATATTGTTTCCTTCATTTATTGTGATGCGGCGTCTTAACTGCTTTCGCCGAAATGCGTTCTTCTAAGCTGTATTGATTTAAGTGCGGCGTTGCAATCTTCTATGTCTCTTTGTCGGTTGATCGTTCTTTCCCGAGACATGTTCAGTTGAAGGAAGCATGCGGCTGAATATATCAACTGATCGGTTTCCAATTGATCAGTCATGTGAGGACCCGGACGCTAATCATGTGAATTAATCGTCATTTGGGACGATTTAATCAATTATATAATAAACAGGGTCTAAAATTTTTTTTTAAAATACAAAGCGGAAACTTAATGTAAATTAATCTGAAATACATATTAAACATAAACATACAAATCTTGTATTGTCTATAATAATTCAACTAGGTCCAACTACATATCAGTGATGAATCCTAGTTTACTTATAAGCCCGGATCTCCACGCTAACTAATCCTGTCTCGTTCTCTTCTTGACCCTGATCCTGTCCCACCTGTTGTCATGCACACATACAAACAAGACACCAGCCGGATAACTCCGGTGAGAATTATATTCTCAGTATAAACCATGTACCCATGCAATCAAATAATCAATGTAAAAGCATATAAAAGATATTCATAACATGCATCCTAATCAAAACATGAATTAAGTACTCGTCGCATGTATCACAATCCGAAACATGGATCAATATCAATAAAAAGTCATATTCTAAACATGTACCAAATTCAGGAACATAAATCCATATCAATCAATTAATCACTCTCCGTGATTCTCAGACTCAGACTCGACTCAGTCCTAATCTAGGGATCCCGATCAGAATAAGAACATACACCCACCTACACTCCCGATCGGGGTGGTGGTACGTTCTTATTCACAGACTTTGGCCCTTTCCATATCGAACATCAGTAATAGAAGCAACTCCAATTCTATCCACTTCGATATGACCAAACGTCCGATGTCCTGACCTATCTGTCAAAGACTATGGCACTTCTGCCATATTCCTATCCTGTGACAATGTGCAATGTGCCAGTGACGATTCTATCACTATCAGGCACTTCTATCACAAGACCAATCATTTAATACCTGCTATCTATATATCAATAGAACAAGCATATCAATTCATTCATTAATTGCAAATATCAATGCAATAAAATAAAGTATGTGATTTAGGGAAACTCGAGTCAAACCTCACTCGAGTTGTGCAATCCCAACTCAACATTAATTTATACCTTTGTCGTCTCGGTCTGACGAAGACGAAGTCTCGCATTCCAATCTGTCCATACCCAAATCTGGCAATGACAATATCAATATGCACAATATCAATGTACAACTCAATTTAAGACCTGTTCTGATCAATACTCAAATCACAATATAATCTGATCAATGTCAACGACATACGGTACAATCTCAATAAATACTGAATCTGATCAATATCAATTTACTGATATTGCGACGGCATAAAAATACAATCTCAGTAATCCCGTCAATCTCAACATCACAGATATACTACCAGAACTCATAATCAATACCGGTACAATTCATACTCTCAACAATAATAGATCATACTCTCAATTCAGTACAATCTCTATCATAACAGTTCTGAAAATCATATCAATTGCATACACAGCCTGTTCTTCGATCTGACTTCCATTATATACTGATCAGTAAATCCAGAACACATAACAATAATCAAATCTCAATTCATAATCAGTAATGATACAAATCTGATATCAAATCTCAGTCAATTTCTTCCGAAAATCATAATAATTCTATACGGTATCTATTCTTCAGTCCGGTTTCGATTCTACAATGTTTACTATGTCAAGAACATCATACATGAATTCTGTTCAATTCTGACAATATCATAATTTCAAAACATATCACAACGTAGCAAAACTTACGTCAAGTTGTAGCCTGCGTCGATAGGAACACAGTACTGAAGTCGGATTCAAAATCGGACGGACGGATCTTTCGTAAACTTCAAATTTTGACAATAAAAGGCGTAAGGATTGTTTGGCAAGTCTCCCCGGAGCTTCTCTCGATTTCCTTGCCATGGCATTGAAGGAATGCCACTTTTATATATATCAATTGCATGGCTAAAGAACGTGGCATAATCCTTCACACAACACGTCTCGCGCATATGCGCGACATCACTCGGCGCATATGCGCGAGACCATATGTCTCGGCGCGTGTAGCTCGGCAGCTCTCGCGCATATGCGCGCCTTCCCTCGGTGCATATGCGCGAGGTTCTCTGGACATGGCGCTCGGCTTCTCGCGCATATGCGCGTTCGTCTTTCGCGCATGTGCGCCACATTCTCTGGAAATTTACTTTAGCTACTGGACGCATCGCGCATATGCGCGCCCTTGCTCCGCGCATATGCGCGAGACCTACTATCTCGGAATATTGCAACTCGCGCATATGCGCGCCTCACTTCCGCGCATGTGCGAGAGGTTTTCTAGAATTCACACTTTAGCTTCTGTATCCTCGCGCATATTTTACGTCTTTTCTCGTCTTTCCCGGTCTAATCCTTTCCGTCTATAATTACCGAGATTAATCAATAATTCATTTAAGATTAATCTCAGATTACGATAATCAAAATCTCGGGCCTTACAAGTCAGCTGTCTTCGAGAATTCAATTAAGTTCAACTGATCAGTTTCCAACTGACCAGTTGGTTTTCTTCGAAAGTTCAGTTCAGATGGGTTCGGTTGCCTTAGATAATATGCGCGATACTCTTCAGTTAGGCAAGCTGTATAGATAGAATATTTGATCAGTTTGTTCCAATAAATAATCGGTTTGTCAAACATCCGAAATTAAGTTTCCAACAATTTCCCCCTTTTTGGTGTTTGACAAAACTAAGCAACTAATAACTGATCACTGAAGCTTATATGATCTTCAAGTTCGTTGTAGATAAAATAATCAACTGTTGATCTGAATGAAATAATCTGTAGCTACATTGTATCAAATCTATTGAGCTGATCTCCATTGAACTGCTGATCTGATGATCTATTCTCCCTTTTTGTCAAACGCCTCCATTCTGACAGATAATCCCTTAACATCGGTTGAAAGAATCTTGACAGAAGTGACTACGTCTGCAACTGCATGGAACACAGTGGTTTGCATGAAGTCTATCTTTCTTGATGCGAGTGTCTCCACCGCATCAACTCTTTTGCTGATAGTGTCTTGAGTCGCTAAGAGACTTTCTGCTATACCTCTATTCTTTTTTATTTCAGCAATTGCAAAGGAAAGATAGGTCACGGTAGCTTGAACTGCCTTCAGTTTCTCTGAGTAAAATATTTCTGCATGTTCCAGTTTCAGAGAATGAGCGAGTTGAGTATGCTGAATGTTAGAGATGGCAGAGAGAATTTTATGCATATTATTCTGAATATTTTGAATTTCTTCAAGAACTAATTCAAGATCATTAGATGAATGAGGTGGTGAATGTCCAGAAGTTCCAGGTGCTTGTCCTTCCGAGACTGGAACAAAGACCACTAAGGTCCTGTCAGTTATAACTGTCTCTGCAATGGTCTGTTTTGGAACAATTATTTCAGCAACTCCAATTTGATCTGGGGGAGGAGAAGATAGATCCTGAGTAGCAACTGAATTGTCCGACTGAATAGGCAAATTTGTGGTATCTTCAGTCGGAGCATCAAGAACTGGTGCTTCTGCTGGAGATTCAGCTGAAACGAGGACTGGCTCGTAAGTTGGAATATTTTCAAAATGTAGCAACTTAGCCTCCACATTTTCAGTAGTTACTTGACCAGGTGACTGAACTGGCACATCAGTAGGCTGAACAAACTCTTCGGGTAAGACGAGATCTTCTATAACTGCTCGATCAGTTGAGTGATCAACTGAGACAGAAACAAGTTCCTCTGTTTGAGATTCTTGAATCACTGACTGAATAATTTCATCAATATTGGCGAGTGTCAAGTCATCTTCTGAGTACATTTGAGGATCAGCAACAGAGGATCGAGGCATATCCTGAGCTTGTTCTTTATTCGGTGATGTGGATTCTTCTTCTTCTTCTTCGGAAGGCCCTCCATGAATGACCAATTCTTGATCTCTTTCCCAGGATTTTATCTGTAAGTGCAAAGAGGTAAGATCTGAATCCAATTGAGTGAGCACTGCTCGATCATTGTAGGCAGTTGGATTCGTAGGAATGTAGTTGGTCTTCAGCTCTTCAACCAGTTGTGCCAACTTTTTGGCTCTCATTAGATCAAAGAAATAATTTTTTCTTTGCAAGGCCTGCACGATAGTGGCAGCTTTGACTATCCTCATGACAATTTCTTCCAGCCTAATAAACTTCTTCAGCTGGGACTTTCTCTTTAATTGTTTTGCAAAAGTATGAGTTCTGTACATAGTCCAGGCGTCATAAGTTTTCAGTTTGGTTGTGGCAAATGCATTTACCTGTTCCCAAATGAGGTCGATATGGGTTTGAACTGCATTTGTTGGCCTGGGCTCTTCAATCAACTTGCCCTTCCCTTTCTTGTCGGTGAGAATGTGTGGAATGTTCAATCCTGAACGAGTAGTTTCCACTGTCTCCCGAATAGAGATTCCCTTTGGTCGAGCAGGAGCAAAGAAAATAGGGCGATTAACTGTTTTCAGAGAGGACATGATCCTAACTGACTCCTTCTTTGATGGGTCAGTTGTTCGAGGCAACTGATCTTTTGCTGAGGTTTCAGCTGAAACGGTTTTTAATGGAATAGCCTGAATAGGTTGTTGAGCGTCCGATGATTTCAACCTTTCAGTAGGAATAGATTCCAGGGAAGCTATTGGTTTTGTTTTCTTAGTTCTAGGCTTCTTGACAACCTAGGGAGACAGAGTTTTCTCCGATTCTGATTCACTTATAATCAACTTTCTCTTTGTAGTCTTCAGTTGAGTCAGCGCTTTTGCCCTTTTTACAGACTTGGGAGCAGCCTGTTGAGCTCCAATTTCCTTTTTGATCTTAATGAACTGATCAGGATTGAGATCCAGTTTGGCCTTGGGTGGCAACACATTTTTGGCATTTGAAGATGAGGTGCTTCCAGTTGAGTCGTCGGTCGGCCATAATAACAGCAAGGGCCTGAAATTTTTTCAAGGTTAAAGCAGCAAAGGATCCTGCCTTTGCCAATAGCCCTTTGGCTACAATATCAGCCAGTAACTGAACTTCATATTTCAGTTCTTTCTTTGGATTAGAGACCTTGATTTTCCGTCCATCAGCTGAAAGAAGAGTTTGCATAGCTTCAACATCTGATGCTTTGACTTCAGCAAGGTGTGCCAATCCATCAGACGGCAACAAAAATGTTTCTCCGAAAGAGTCTTCAGATAAGGTCAACAATTGACCATTAACAGTAGAGGTGATGATACCATCGCGATTGACAGAACCATTGGAGTAGAAATCAAGAAGTTCCTTCAGATAGATCTCCTGGGAAGATTGTCCCAAAAACATTCTGAGACCAGCAGATTAAATCTTCAGAAAAACGTTCTTAACATCAGCTTCCTGAACTGATAAAACTGATTCAAAATCAATGGCCATAGCATTCAACATGTGAGCTGGGATCTGGTTTGCCATTTGAAATGAATGATTTTGTGCGAAAGAGAATGCTTGAATTTGTTTTTGCTCTGAGAAATTTTGATAATCGTAAAGAAGAAGAACTGAAATGGGACGGGTAAAGTACTTATGTTCGTGACTGTTCGAATTGTAGGACACGTGTCAGTCAAAAAAAATTTGAATAAAAATATGTGTACGTGTGCTATAAGGGTGTGTGCAAAAAGTGAGTGGTTTTAAAATAGGCCACGTTATGAAACTGCAGTCACGTCAGTTGATTTGGAATATAATAAGTTTTTAAATTTGTTAACTTATGTGAGAAGATTTGTAAAACATCCAACTGAACAATCAGTTGGGAAACTGATTCATTTCAGTTGAGTATTCACAAACAATTGTCCTCTCAGTTAACATTTTCAAAAACTGATATTCCCCCTTAATCAGTGCGCAAAATAATTAAAAATGACGATAAAAATAAATTTAAAGTTTAAGGAATTTATTGTTTGCTGGAACGTGCACGGCCCTTCAGCTTCCATAACTCTCGGCTATAAATAGAAGTAACACAGTTAGTTTCAGTCATATTAGTGAAATATTTAAGATAAAAGATATGGCTGGTGCGAGTAGCTCGAGTGCTTCGCCGTTTTCTCTGGAGGCCAGGAAGGCTGAGATAGAAGATGAAGTCTTCTATGAGAATCTTCAGTACTGGGAGAAGTTACAAGAACTTGAGTTCTTGTATAACACTGGAGAGGCTACCACTCCTGAATGGGTGGCAGAGCTGAGGAAGGTGCGGGAGCACTTGCACATAGCTGAGTGGATTGACGTCTTTAAGGATGGTCATAGTTATCAGCTGATGCTCCGGAAGGAATTGAAGATCCTGAGGCGCATAGCTTATTCACACAGCTTTGCCAAGACGTCCACTCCACCTTTATCCACTTGGTTGAAGATGTGGATAATTGATGTAGAGGAAAAATATTATGCTGTAATGCGAGCTAATGTTTATGCTTGAATAAAATATTTATCTGAGTTAATTTTGTCTTTTTCTTTCCTGCAAATTGGCAGTTTCATTAGTTGTTGTAAATGAATTACTAACTGAACAAATGAACTGTTAAAGAACTAATATTAGTTGACTGTAAACTGAAATCAGTTAAGATTTAAAAACCAGACTGATATCAGTTGAAAAAATGAATCAACTGGTAATTAACAAGCTGATATCAAATAAGCAACTGATAGATAAGAAGCCTGGGTAATTAAGAAAAAGCTTTGTTGGCTTGAGACTCTTCAACTTCTTTGACATTAAATGTCACCTGTCTATAAATAAGATAATAGCAGTGAGTTGTGAGATAATATCATTTAAACATGGCAGATTCAGATATTTCCGATGCTTGTACTAGTACGCATGTTCACGTTACTGAAGAAACAAGTGCTTATTTAGAAGAGTTGAAGAAGAAGATGGAAGAATATATCTTGAAAAAGGTGATGTCAACATGGTTCAAAATTCATGAGTTACAGAGAATAAGTAGTAGTGGTGCGACTCCTTCTCGAGTTCAAGCAGGAACAGCCAGAAGATACTTGGAACGATTTGAGTCAGACATGTTACAGAGCTTGTCGATGACAAGGTTCTGTTACAAGCAATGCTGTGGAAGGAGTGGCATGTGATTAAGAAGATTTCTATAACTAAATCATTCTCTAGAATCCGAATTTATGAATTGAACAATTTTATTACAGAATGGCAGGATTCAGTTGGTTCTGAATTGTCTACTGTAAGATGGAATCGTTTCTATTCTTAATAACATATCATTTTCAGTTTATTGTTGTGTCCTTATTTTCTGCAGACAATTTCATTAGTAAAGTAACATTAACAATTTTCTTATGATAAATCAATTAAACCAAGAATATTGCGAAAGTAAGAAAACTTAGTCTCGGGTAATGGTTTGGTGAAGATGTCAGCTGCTTGTTCCTCAGTTGATATATACTCCAGTCGAATGTCCTTCTTCAAAGCATGATCTCTAATGAAGTGGTGTCTGACATCTATATGCTTTGTCCTTGAGTGAAGAACTGGATTATAGGTAATGGCAATTGTGATCGTATTGTCACAAAATATGGGCGATTCATTTGTAATTACTCCATAATCTTTCAGTTGTTGCTGGATCCAGATCAGTTGTGCACAGCAACTACCAGCAGCTAGATATTCTGTTCAGTTGTTGAGGTAGCTATAGATGTCTGCTTCTTGCTGAACCAAGAAATCAGTCGGTCTCCAAGAAACTGACATGATCCACTTGTGCTTTTACGATCTAGCATACATCCTGCATAATCTGCATCTGAATATCCAACTAAATTGAAAGAAGAATCTTTAGGATACCATAATGCGACATTTTGTGTGCCCTTAAGATATTTCAAAATTCTTTTGGCAGCTGAGAAATGTGATTGCTTAAGATTTGCTTGAAATCTGGCACACATACAAACTGCAAAAAGAATATCAGGACGACTAGCAGTTAGGTATAATAATGAACCTATTAAACCTCGGTACAGCGTCGCCTAAACTGATATTCCCCCTTGATCAGTGTCCATTTTAACTGATGAGCTCATGGGAGTGGTTGCAGCTGAACATGATTCCATTCCAAATTTCTTAAGCAATTCCTTTGTATATTTAGTCTGACTGATGAATATACCAGTCTCCAGTTGCTTCACTTGCAGTCCAAGAAAGAATGTCAGTTCACCCATCATGCTCATTTCAAACTTGTCCTACATTAACTTAGCAAACTTTTCGCACAATTTGGGTTTAGTTGTCCCAAATATAATGTCATCAACATAAATTTGAACAAGTAAGATGTCACGCCCCGAGTCCGAAGCATCGGTGACATCCGGCATTGTTTAGCAATTACATTGAAAACAATAAAGCCTCGTATCAAATCAAACCAGTCTTTTTCATAAATAATATATTGTCTTACAATGACAAGGAAATAAGCTTTTACATCAGAGTTTTTCAGAAGCTAAACAATAAGGAATACAATTTCTCGATTTCTCGAATTCTGAACACCATCCCCAAAACGCTTCTTGCTCCTCCTCGTTCATTTGTTCTTCATTTTTATCTGAAATTTGTAAGAGATGAGTGTTTTGGGAAACACTCAGCAAGTGGGGGTCGATCGATTCCAAAGATACATATAGAACTTAATTCTTTAAAAATTTCTTTTAACATACTTTCAAAACTCAATATTCTTGACTTGACACAACAGAAACGAAGAGAATAAAAGACGGAGCTTATCAAATGATTCAGAATAGAACAGAAAAGATTCAGATCATTTCAGAACAGACAAAACACACTGTTACTCATCTCTTTTCCATGGTCAAATTGTCCCCAATATGTTAGTTCTCTAAGGGGTGAGGCCAGAACATGGTTTTATACCCACCAGTGGGGGCCAGGACATGGTTTTATACCCACCAATGAAGGCCAGAACAGAACTACAATTCTCGTCCCAGTTCAAATACGAATCGTAACAGTGAAACAGAATTCAGATGTAACAGACAGAAGTTTTCAGATATTCATATTTCAGAGTTATTCGTACAGACACAGCGGAACCAAGAAATTCGAAGCACAGAAGAGAACACATAATCGATCGAAATTTTAAAATAGAACACACTGATATTTTCGAAAAAGCGACACACCAACATGCATGTCACGTTATTTATATCAAAGTTTAAAATATAAACGAAGTACATAACAAAAGCCCACTTACAGTAGTTTTTCGAAGGTAGGTTCGAAATTTGCAGACTTTGACACGAAATTTCCTTCCGAAAATTTGGCAGCACTTCAACGTAATCTCAACAAATACTGTCTTCAATTCGGCAGCACCTTGACGTAGAACTCTAGCACTTGACTGCACGAAACTTTCTTCCTTCTTCCTTGCTAGCCTTGGCCGAAATTCTAGAGAGTTTGGTGGAGGGGAGTAGCCAAATTTTTGAGAGGTTTTGTGGTGTGCTTTCTCTCAACCAAGTGAGTGGTATTTATAGGCAAAAAAAAACTCTCCACCTTGCCACCCCCTTTGGCCGAATTCTTGGCCATCAAGAAAGGCTTGAATGTGATTAAGTGTAGACCAAAATTCAATGTGTTCTTCCAAATTCCAAGACTAGTTATAATGATGGGTTCATGCATTCCTCAAGTTCTAGAATGATCATCCAACTCCCATGCATATTAAGTTTGTCTTAACTCCTAGCTCCTTCATTGATTATTTCTTGCATAATTAATTTGTCCAAACCTTTAGCTCCTCCCTTAGCTCCCTTTTGTTCTTGTTAGGACAAGATTGGTTGAGCTGCTTTGAGCTGACGAATTGAGTCCTTGAGTTGGGGTTTTATTCCTCCCGTGACAGTAATTCAATGGATGCAGTTACTTCCATCTTGGCATCTCGTTGAGTTAATCTCCGAGCTTTGAAGCAATTTCTTCGAGTTAAGTTAGTTGGCTCGTAAAATCCCGGGTTCTCACATCCCTCCCTCTTTATTGAAAGTTTCGTCCTCGAAACTTGTGTTAGCTTGATCTTTCGAATAGATGAGGGTACTGAGATCGCATTTTCTCTTCGAGTTCCCAAGTTGCCTCCCTTTCAGTGTGATTTGACCACTGTACTTTGACATAAGGTATTGTCCGGCTTCTCAATACTTGGTCTTTTGAGTCCACTATTCGGGTAGGGACTTCTTCATATTTGAGTTCTTCGTTGAGGTTTCCTTCAATCATCAGTGGTGCAACTTTGAGTATATGACTCGGATCTGGGACATACTTCCTCAGCTGAGAGATGTGGAAAACGTTATGTATCCTGGACATGTCAGGTGGTAATGCTAATCGGTAGGCTAAGGTTCCTAGCTTCTCCAGTATCTCGAACGGTCCCACATGTCTTGGGTTCAATTTTCCGGATTTACTAAACCGAAACACTCCTTTCATGGGAGAGACCTTGACATAAGCTTTTTCACCCTCCTCCAATTCAAACGGTCTTCTCTTCGAATCAGCCCAACTTTTTTGTCTGTCTTGGGCTGCCATGAGTCTTTCTTTGATTATGGCTACCTTGTCAAAGGTTATTTGAATAAGTTCTGGTCCGGTAACAGCTTTTTCTCCGACTTCGTCCCAATATAGGGGCGACCTACACTTTCTTCCATACAAAGCCTCATACGGAGCTATCGCGATGCTACTGTGATAGCTGTTGTTATAGGCGAATTCGATCAGGGGTAACTATTCACTCCAATTTCCGGAAAAATCCAGCGCACATGCCCGCAACATATTCTCGAGGGTCTGAATTGTCCTTTCGATTTGGCCATCAGTCTGGGGATGATAGGCCGTGCTGAGAGTAATCTTGGTTCCTATAGCCTTCTGGAAACTCTTCCAAAATCTTTATACAAATCTTGGATCTCTGTCAGACAGTATACTTGTCGGGACTCCGTGTAGTCTCACTATGTTTTCCATATACAAGGTAGCGAGCTTATCCAGGTTATAAGTCATCCGCACTGGTAAGAAATGTGCAGACTTGGTCAATCTGTCAACGATTACCCAGATACCATCGTGACCCTGCCTGGATCTTGGTAGCCCTACAACGAAATCCATGGAGATGTTATCCCACTTCCACTCCGGTATTTCCAATAGCTGTAAAAGTCCTCCAGGTCTTTGATGTTCTGCCTTGACTTGTTGACAGGTTAGGCATTTGGAAACAAAGACAGCCACGTCTTTCATTATTCCGTTCCACCAGTAATTATTTTTTAAGTCTCTATACATTTTGGTACTCCCTGATCTTGATTTATGCGCCTCGGCCATTATCTCCTCTCGAATTCCATCGATATTTGGCACATACAATCGTCCTTTCATCAAGAGTATCCCATTATCATCTATTTGAAATTCTGGAATTTTTCCTTCTCGGATTTGTTCTCTAATTTTAAGGATGGAGTTGTCTTGAATCTGCTTCAATTTGATGGTTTCTCGAAGTCCTGGTTGTACTGACAGCGAAATTAATTTTACCTTTCCAAATTTTTTTCGACTCAACACATCTGCCACCTTATTCGCCTTTCCTGGATGATAACTGATTACCAAATCATAATCCTTTAGAAGTTCCATCCACCTTCTTTGCCTCATGTTTAATTCTTTCTGGGTAAAAATGTACTTGATGCTCTGGTGAACGGTAAACACCTCACATTTTACTCCATAAAGGTAGTGCCTCCAGATTTTAAGTGCAAACACAACCGCAGCTAACTCAAGGTCATGAGTGGGGTAATTCTGCTCATACAGTTTCAATTGTCGTGAGGCATACGCAATTACCTGACCCTCTTGCATAAGCCCACACCCTAATATTTCCATGGAAGCGTCACTGTACACAGTGAAATTCTTACCATCCTCGGGAAGAACTAGTCCTGGTGTGGATGCGAGTTTTGTTTTCAGGGTTTAAAAACTATTCTCACATGCTTCATTCCAAATGAACTTCGAATTTTTCTGAGTAAGTTTTGTGAGTGGAATGGCTATTGAAGAAAATCCTTCCACAAATTTTCTGTAGTAGCCTGCTAAACCCAGAAAACTCCTTACTTCAGTCACCGTCTTTGGTTGTGGCCAATCTTTGATTGCTTCCACTTTCTTAGTGTCTACTGACACTCCAAGTTCAGAAATTATATGGCCTAGGAATGCCACACTCTTGGACCAAAATTCACACTTCTTGAATTTGGCATAGAGTTCTTTCTCACTTAGTGTTTGCAGAATGAGACGTAGATGTTCTCTATGTTCTTCTTCACTTGGTGAGTATACCAAGATATCATCTATAAAAACAACCAAAAATCTGTCGAGGTATGGTTTGAATACTCGATTCATCAGGTCCATGAATGCTGCAGGAGCATTTGTCAGACCAAAGGGCATTACTGTGAATTCGTAATGTCCATATCTTGTTCTAAAAGCAGTTTTAGGGATATCTTCTTCTTTGACCTTTAACTGATGATATTTGATCTTAAATCAAGCTTTGAGAAAACTTTGGCTACTTTTAGCTGATCGAAAAGATCATCTATTCTCGGAAGTGGGTACTTATTCTTCATGGTTATCTTGTTCAATGATAGAAGTAGTTTTTATGTGTTTTATTGCATTAGTTTGTGTGTGTTTGCATTGTGCATGCGTACATTTTGCTTACATTTTGTTCATTTTAGAGTAAACATTTGCATTTGATCATGTCTCACTTGTGTGCAACAAAATTTACAGGAAAAACAACCGGAAAAACTGAAATCGGAGCCAAGTGCCAAGCTGAAGAGATAATGTTCAGAAAAGGTGGCGCTCGGGCGGTAATTTTCTACCGCCCGAGCGCGTGACAATTCACTCCAAGAGCTGAAGTCCAGAGAGGTCGGCGCTCGAGCGGTAGTTTACTATCGCTCGGGCGCGAGAGGCGATCCAAGAAGAAAAAATTTGGCAGAAAGCGTGGCGCTCGAGCGGTAATTTTCTACCGCCCGAGCGCCACCTATTTTTGAGAAAATTTCTTGTCCGATTCCTTACCTTATTTTGGGGATATGAATGATATGGAAACAAGGGGAGGACGTTTTATTGATTATTCAGATATTGTTGGAGAGCCACTAGAAGCGTTGGAGAGAATTGGGCGCTTGGATTGAAGATTTGAAGATTCCGGGCATCGTTCTTCGCAATTTTCGTCAATTCTAGTATTTTTAATTTAGTTTTCATCTTTTATACTTTGTTTTGCTGATTTCAATCATAAATTCTAGTAGCTAACTTTAGTATTTGTTGGGATTTGAGGGGATCCTACCCCAAAACTTTGATTTAATTTAATTCAATTTCGATTTCTGGTTTATTCTTGATTATATTATTGTTTTTCTTCGTGTTGTTAGAGCATAGCTAACTTTAACAACGAGTTTATATTACGTGTGAGTTCGAGAGAATAACTTGTGATAGGAACGAGTAGTATAATCCGTAGATCTACAATTTACATAGACATATGAAATTGGATACGCGCCGATAGTCATAGTCCTAAGGGTCGAAAACTAGGGGATTTCATAGATCGACATGCGATTCACTCTTGATAAATAATTAAAGACATTTAATTACTTCATTGAGTAGAATTAGTTTGGCATAGCTCGAGAGAGTGTATTCAATTGAATAGGAAATCCTATCGGAAGAATATAATTACTATCGAACGAATTAATTAATTAGCGGGGGTAGGTGAACCGATATTCCCAACAAATTCATTTTCCACTGAAATTTAATTAATCATTCTAGCTTATATATTTCAGCATTTAATTCTTGATTTTGTTTATTGAGTTTTATTTAATGTTAGTAGCAATAAAACAATCAATCAATTTTCGTAGCTAAAGATTTAATAACTGAAAATAATAATTGTTAAATACAGTCTTCAGTAAAACGATACTCGTACTCACGTACATTATACTATTACTTGACATCGTGCACTTGCGATTAATTTTTGAGCATACAAAACCACATTTTTATTAAGGATTCCACAGTGCAAGTTTTGCTCGATCAAGTTTTTGGCGCCGTTGCCGGGGACTGTTAATCTACAATTTTATTTTTAGTTAGTTTCTTTAGCAGTATTTTATTTTTCTTTTTCTTGAACTAACGCTCTGTATTTTATTCCAGATATCTTGTCCAGTGCATGCCAAGGTCTCTAGAGTCTGAACTAGAGATATTCGATCCCGATATCGAAAGAACCTTATACAGACGACAACAACAGCAGAGACTTAGAGACATAATGAACAGGAACGAACGTGAGGAGGAGCATCACGAAGATCTAAGGGTCGAAGAGCCAAGGCGCATACCCATGCTTGAGTATGCGCAACCGTCGCTTGACGGGGCACGTCCAAGCATAGTGCGCCCAACTGTCAGGGCAAACCAGTTTGAGATCAAGCCAGCAATAATTCAAATAATCCAGAACACTGTCCAATTCGGGGGAAATGCGCTGGATGATCCGAACACTCACATCGCCGACTTCTTAGAAATTTGCGATACTTTTAAATTTAATGGAGTTTCAGATGATGCTGTTAGACTACGTTTATTTCCCTTCTCTTTGCGTGATAAAGCTAAATCTTGGTTGAATTGTTTTCATGCAGGTTCAATCACAACTTGGGATGATATGGCCAAGGCATTCCTCTTAAAGTACTTTCCTCCATCAAAAACCATGAAGGTGCGAGCGGACATAACCACCTTCTCTCAATTTGAGCAGGAGTCACTCTACGAGGCGTGGGAGCGCTACAAAGACTTATTGCGAAGATGCCCACATCATAATTACTATGGTTTAATTTCATCTAACCGAACCATGATAGATGCTGCGGCCTGCGGAAATCTGTTGAGGAAAACGGCCGAAGAGGGGTATGAGTTACTAGAGGAGATGGCTGCTAGTAGCTATCACCCTCAATCCGAAAGGAACACTCAGCGAAGGACTGCAGGACTACACCAGGTAACTGACTTTTAAGCTGTCACTGCACAATTAGAAGCACTCAACAGGAAAATAGACAGCATGAACGTAAACGGGACAGCGATGCGCCTGCAAGAGATATTTTGTGAAAAATGCAGAGGGGAACACTATGTTAAAACTGTCAAGACAGTGGTCCTTTCTATGTAAATGAGGAGGCAACAGTGAATCAAGTGAGGATTCAAAACCGTCCGAGGAATGATCCTTATTCAAATACATATAATCCTGGATGGAGACAACACCCCAACTTCTCCTGGGGTGGCCAAGGCAGTCAGACGCGACCACAAGGAGGACAGCAGTATAATAAGCAACCGATGTATCGACATGAACCTCGAGATGAAAAATCAAACTTGGAGAAAATGATGTCTAAGTTTATTTCATCCACTGAAACTACTCCAAAACCAAGATGCATCGATAACAGGACTCGAGAATCAGATTGGACAGTTAGCCAAAATGATAGCAAGTAGAGAGCCGGGCACTTTGCCTAGTAACACGGAGACTAATCCAAAAGAGCAAGTGAAGGCCATTGAGTTGAAGAGTGGAAAGGTTCTAGAGTCAAGGGAAAAAGAAAAAATTCAAACAGGGGCTGAGCAGACTGCAACATCTAAAGGTAAGTCTTCTAACTCTACACCAGCACCCACTGCACAGTCTAAGATTGTTATCCCTCCACCTTTCCCTGCAGCATTGAAAAAAGCAAAACTAGATGCACAATTCGGTAAGTTTCTAGAGGTGTTTAAAAAATCGCATATCAATATTCCTTTTGCCGATGCTTTGATGCAAATGCCTAGTTATGCTAAATTTTTGAAGGACATCTTAGCAAACAAGAGAAAATTGGAGGATCACATGACGGTAAGTCTAACTGAAAATTGCTCTACTTTGGTGCAAAACAAGATCCCACCGAAACTCAAAGATCCAGGGAGTTTTTCTATTCCTTGCATGATTAGTGATGTTGTTTTTCATAAAGCGTTATGTGATCTTGGTGCAAGTATTAACCTCATGCCTTTTTCTGTGTTCAGGAAACTTGGATTGGGAGAACCTAAGCCGACAAGGATATCTTTACAACTGGCTGACAGATCTGTCAAGTATCCAAGAGGAGTGATTGAGGATGTGTTAATTAAGGTGGACAAATTTATCTTTCCTGCAGATTTTGTGGTGCTCGACATGGAGGAGGATATGGAGATGCCTCTAATTTTGGGGAGACCGTTCCTTGCAACTGGCAAGGCTCTGATCGATGTGCAGGAAGGGAAGTTAAGATTGAGAGTGGGGGAAGAGGAGATTACTTTTGACGTTTTTAATACACTTAAGCACACATTGCATGCTGATAGTTGTTATAGAATTGATGCTATTGATTCTCTTGTGTCTAACTATGTGCAGGATGCTCTTAGGGACCCTTTGGAGGCCACTCTCACTACTGAATTGGGAGAAGATGAATTGGATGAAGAAAAAGCTGAAATAGTGGCATACTTTAATGCCAACCATCCATGGAGAAAGCCAATGAAGATGCGACTGAAGGATTTAGGAGAGCGAAGAGATTTGACACCGCCAAAGTCAAGCATCGAGGACCCACCAACACTTGAGCTAAAACCACTGCCTCCACACCTAAATTATGTATACCTAGGTGCGAATAACACTTTACCTGTCATTATTTCTGTGGAGACCCGAACTTAATTCAATTTACCACCTGTTGTGGGGACCCGAACTTAATTCAATTCTTAATTACTGTCTGGAATAATTAATCAATTATAATAAACAGGGTCTAAATTTTTTTTTTAATTACGAGAGTACGCAGCATATGAAATAAGTCTTATCTTATTTACAAGATCACTATTCAGATCTAAGTACAAGTCCTGTACAACAGTAAATCATAATAACTACCGTCTCTTCACTACATCTCAGGTGATGTAATAGATATACTCCTAAGTCCTAATCTCCACGCTAACTGTCTTCTCTCATCCTCTACTTGACCCTGATCCAGCCCTACCTGTTGTCATGCACACATACAGACAAGACAACAGCCGGAAACTCCGGTGAGAAATACATCCCAGTATAAACAATGTAAACATGCAATCATATAAAAACATATATAAAAGCATATAACCGCTATCATTAACATGTAGCAAATCAACAAACATGAGTGATATAAAACTGTAAATCAACTAGTCATCTCAGACTCGACGCAATCGACGCGTCATCTCAGACTCGACTCATTCCTAATCTAGGGATCCCGGGGTCTAGATATTGACAAATATATCGAATCTCAGTCGATAGGAATGAATCAACCCTAAACGACATCGATATAATTCGTATATCCAGTGTCTGGGCGAATCGGCCGCAGAATTGACGAATCAGCCAAGGACTAGGCGAATCAGCCACTGACCAGACGAATCAGCCGGTGATTAGGCAAATCAGCCGGTGACCAGACGAATCAGCCGGTGACTAGTACATACATTGTCTATGAATCAATAGATTACAAACATCAATCTCATCAATTGCAAATATCAATGCAATAAAATAAAGTATGTGACTTAGGGAAACTCGAGTCAAAACTCACTCGAGTTGTGCAATCCCAACTCAACATTAATTTATACCTTTCACTCTGTTACTCTGACTATGTCGAAGTCTCTGATTCAAAGCCTGTCAATATCAATCTGGCAATAACAATATCGAGGGTACAGTATCAATACACCACTCAATCAATACTGTATATAATCAGAATTCAATCAAATTCTGTTTCAACAGCACAACGTCAAAATCTCAATATACCCAGCAATACCATATCAATCAGATCTCCATCCCGACACCTCATAATCGATAACAATTCAATTCTGATATCAAATCGACTCCAAAATTCATAACAATTTCATATAGTATCTGTTCCTCAATCCAGTTTTGATTATACGATGTCTAACATGTCCAGAACATCATATAGGAATCATATCAGATTCTGACGATATCATAATTTCAAAACATATCAGAACGTAGCAAAACTTACGTCCAGTTGTAGCCTACATCGATAGGAACACAGTACCGAAGTCGGATTCAAAATCTGACGGACGGATCTTTCACAATCACAAATCTAAAAAGGCGTAAGGATTTTTCTCGTTTTTCCCTTGACCTTTCTCGATCTTTCCTCTTTTCTGATTGAGGAATGAAAGCTTTAGATATATATATATATGTCCACTTGCATGTAATGATACGTGTCATCATTTTTCACAACTTTCAGGCGGCGCTCGGGCGGTCAAAGACTACCGCTCGGGCACGGAAGGTTCTGTCCGAGCTCTTGCTTGCTAACCACTGGCGCTCGGGCGGTAATATTCTACCGCTCGGGCGCCAGACGTTCTGTCCGAGTGATAAACTTATGGTGCACTGGCGCTCGGGCGGTTCTTTTCTACCGCTCGGGCGCCAGATGTTCTGTCCAACATCTTAACTGATAATGCACCGACGCCCGGCTTCTCCACTTAAGTTCCTACTCTGGCTCCTGAAATCTTAATTCTGTCAAGTAATCAACGTCTGATTACAGTGATTAAATCTCGGGCATTACAATTTCTGCTGCTTTGACAGATGTGATAGAGGATAAACTGTTGGAAGTTTTGAAAGCGCACAAGAGTGCATTTGCGTGGAAGGTGACAGATATCAAAGGGATCAATCTATCAGTCTGCATGCACAAGATCTTGATGGAAGACAAATACTCACCTCTTGTGCAACCTCAGAGAAGATTGAATCCAAAGATGCAAGAGGTAGTGAAGGCTGAAACAATTAAGCTTCTCGATGCAGGTATTATCTATCCTATATCTGATAGTGCATGGGTAAGTCCTGCTCAGTGTGTGCCGAAAAAAGATGGGATTACTGTGATCACAAATGAAAATAATGAATTAATACCCAATAGGACTGTTACGGGATGGCGTGTGTGCATTGATTATAGGAAATTAAATGATGCCACCCGTAAAGACCACTTTCCCCTTCCCTTTATTGATCAAATGCTCGAGAGGTTAGCGGGTCACGAGTTTTATTGTTTTTTAGATGGGTATTCTGGGTATAATCAAATCACTATTGCACCTGAAGACCAAGAGAAAACCACTTTCACTTGTCCTTATGGAACTTTTGCTTTTCGCCGTATGCCTTTTGGTCTTTGTAATACACCGGCTACATTTCAGCGCTGTATGATTGCTATATTCCATGATATGATTGAAACTTTTCTTGAAATATTTATGGATGAATTTTCCATCTTTGGTGCAACGTTTGATGAGTGTTTGCAGAATTTGAGATCTGTGTTGAGGAGGTGCGAGGAGACGAACCTGGTACTTAATTGGGAGAAGTGTCACTTCATGGTACAAGAGGGAATTGTCCTAGGGCACAAGATTTCGGAGAACGGAATAGCGGTGGACAAGGCAAAAGTGGAAGTTATCAAGAACTTACCACCTCCGACATCCATAAAGGGAGTACCACCACCGGAGTACGACGAGGAGGAGCCTTGATCAGGGGAGTTTATTGTTTCCCCTTTCGTCTCTTTTCTTTTCTTTTGTCTACTGCATTATTTGTGTTTTCGAAATATTTGTTCGTTCGGTCAGTTATTTTTGCATTTGTTGTTGTGTTTGCATTCATGTTTGCATTTGTGTTCCTCATCTTTTGTGCAATGGGGATATTGCACACCTTTAGTATGAGGGTGTCGTCTTTCGTTTTAGTTGTCTTGCGTATTTGTCTTGCATGAGTGTCAGTTGATGGTGATATTAGACAATTGGTAGCCAGTGATGATTTTGGGCTAAATGAACCGCATGTTACTTAGTCTTATCACTCGTTATGAATCCCCCGGTATATTGAATTTTGTTTATGCACACATAGTGGATTTTAATAGTGGTGCCAATGATAGTTAAGTTCAAAATAATCTGTGAGGGGAACTAGAGAAACATAAGATGCGAGTAGAACTTGAATGAGTACCTGTTGAAATGAGTGACTAACCAGTAACATGAACTCAAGTAGAAAATCAAAAGTATTCCTCAAACGTCCTTCATCCAATCGTGCATAGGACCTATAAATTCGCTCCGAGGCCATATTAATAAACATACACTATATGCAAAGCCTAGGGAGTACGCATGAGAAAACTATGCACCAAAAAAAAAAAAATTGGTATAATAAAAGGGATGTAAGGTGTGGGGAAGCCAAAAAGGGGTGAAATCCTATCCCAAGGCTAAAAAGATGGAGATGTAAGGCGTTGAAAATGTCAGAGAAAATTTCTGACAAGTGCATAGTGAAAATGATCTACGTACTCCCCATCTTTCTAAACCACTTGAGCACGTTGGCTATTGACTCCATACATTTTGTTGTTCAACTATGAAACTCTATCACTGTAAGTGTTTACTGGTTGGTCCCAAATAGAAACAGGACTCAGAAAAGAGAAACTTGCGTTGACTGGTTGATTCGGTGACCCACATCATTTGCGAATAAAACTGTCTCAAACACAAGCTAGAAAGATCCACAACATACACGACCACACCTTTTGGAAAAATACAATTGTGTTGTGATGTTCTGAAAAAGGGTGGTGATGTATGTTGTGATTTGGCTAAATGGATGTGGTTCACAAACCCGCTGAGGCAGTAGATGCCAGTTTACTACTTCACCATCAGTTTAGCTATTTTAATACTCTTCACTCTGTGTTGGTTGCATGTTGAGTTGTAGTCTGTAACCNTGGTGATGTATGTTGTGATTTGACTAAATGGATGTGGTTCACAAACCCGCTGAGGCAGTAGATGCCAGTTTACTACTTCACCATCAGTTTAGCTATTTTTAATACTCTTCACTCTGTGTTGGTTGCATGTTGAGTTGTAGTCTGTAACCTATTTGGCTTGAGGACAAGCAAAAGGTTAGTATGAGGGGGTTGATAGAAGTAGTTTTTACGTGTTTTATTGCATTAGTTTGTGTGTGTTTGCATTGTGCATGCGTACATTTTGTTTACATTTTGTTCATTTTAGAGTAAACATTTGCATTTGATCATGTCTCACTTGTGTGCAACAAAATTTACAGGAAAAACGACCGGAAAAACTGAAATCGGAGCCAAGTGCCAAGCTGAAGAGATAATGTTCAGAAAAGGTGGCGCTCGGGCGGTAATTTTCTACCGCCCGAGCGCGTGGCAATTCACTCCAAGAGCTGAAGTCCAGAGAGGTCGGCGCTCGAGCGGTAGTTTACTATCGCTCGAGCGCGAGAGGCGATCCAAGAAGAAAAAAATTGGCAGAAAGCGTGGCGCTCGAGCGGTAATTTTCTACCGCCCGAGCGCCACCTATTTTTGGGAAAATTTCTTGTCCCATTCCTTACCTTATTTTGGGGATATGAATGATATGGAAACAAGGGGAGGACGTTTTATTGATTATTCAGACATTGTTGGAGAGCCACTAGAAGCGTTGGAGAGAATTGGGCGCTTTGATTGAAGATTTGAAGATTCCATACATCGTTCTTCGCAATTTTCGTCAATTCTAGTATTTTTAATTTAGTTTTCATCTTTTAAACTTTGTTTTGCTGATTTCAATCATGAATTCTAGTAGCTAACTTTAGTATTTGTTGGGATTTGAGGGGATCCTACCCCAAAACTTTGATTTAATTTAATTCAATTTCGATTTCTGGTTTATTCTTGATTATATTATTGTTTTTCTTCGTGTTGTTAGAGCATAGCTAACTTTAACAACGAGTTTATATTGCGAGTGAGTTCGAGAGAATAACTTGTGATAGGAACGAGTAGTATAATCCGTGGATCTACAGTTTACATAGACATATGAAATTGGATACGCGCCGATAGTCATAGTCCTAAGGGTCGAAAACTAGGGGATTTCAAAGATCGACATGCGATTCACTCTTGATAAATAATTAAAGACATTTAATTACTTCATTGAGTAGAATTAGTTTGGCATAGCTCGAGAGAGTGTGTTCAATTGAATAGGAAATCCTGTCGGAAGAATATAATTACTATCGAACGAATTAATTAATTAGCGGGGGTAGGTGAACCGATATTCCCAACAAATTCATTTTCCACTGAAATTTAATTAATCATTCTAGCTTATATATTTCAGCATTTAATTCTTGATTTTGTTTATTGAGTTTTAATTAATGTTAGTAGCAATAAAACAATCAATCAATTTTCGTAGCTAAAGATTTAATAACTGAAAATAATAATTGTTAAATACATTCTTCAGTGGAACGATACTCGTACTCACGTACATTATACTATTACTTGACATCGTGCACTTGCGATTAATTTTTGAGTATACAAAACCATATTTTTATTAAGGATTCCACAGTGCAAGTTTTGCTCGATCAATCAACTCCCGATAATCAATACATAGCCTCATGCTCCCGTCCTTTTTCTTTACGAATAGCACTGGAGCTCCCCACGGAGATACACTTGGGCGAATCTGCTTCTTGTCTAATAATTCCTGGAGCTGCTCTTTTAACTCCTTCAATTCAGCTGGAGCCATTCGGTATGGTGCCTTCGATATGGGAGCAGCACCAGGGGCCAAGTTGATTTCAAATTCTACTTCCCTATCGGGTACCTCACCCGGTAGTTCTTCGGGGAAAACGTCTGGAAATTCTTGAACAATTGGAATATCTCCTAACGTTGGGGCTTCTTCTTCCTTGATCTCATTGATCATTGCCAGATAAATCTCTTCACCTCTTTTTATGGCCTTCCAGGCTTGTGAGGCAGATAGTAGAGATTTCCGTTCTTTGGATTTCCCGTGGTATATGACTTCCTCTTTGTTCGAAGTCTGAAGTCTAATATCTTTCCTTTGACAGTCTACCATGGCATGGTTTTTAGCCAACCAGTCCATTCCAAGAATGATGTCAAACTCAACCATATTGAGTTGAATCAATTCCGCTTTGAAAGTTTGATTGCTGATACAAATTTTACAGTTTCGATACACTTTGTGTGATTCAATTACTTTACTCGTCGGTGTTGCCACTCTTAAGGGTTCACTAAGAGTATCATGTTTAAGTTTAAGCTTTTTAGCAAATCTTCTAGATACAAATGAATGTGTGGCACCACAATCAAACAAAGCATATGCAGACATTTTATTGAGTAAAATGGTACCTTCCACCACTTTGTTGGTATTATCATCTTCTTCTTGGGTTATCGCGTACACCCGAGCATTAGTCTTGTTTTCATGCTGTTTCCTGGGCCTCGTCCCTTCGTCCTTGTTTTCTGGACAATCTTTAATTCTATGACCCACCTTTCCGCACTTAAAACAAGCGCCTGTCTTCCGGTAACATTCTCCAACATGTTTCCGTTGACATGTATCACACCACTTTCCTTCGGTGTTACCAGCACTGCCAGAACTTCCTTTGAAAGACCCACCTGAATAATTTGGTTTCTTAAACTTGGGACCATTCTGAGTAGATTGATTGTTCATCGGCCTTTTGTTCTTGTTTTCTTCCTCTCGTCGCTTGATATCAGTTTCTGCGCTCATTGCAGCGCCCATCAAATCCGCAAAGTTGTTTGGCTTGAATACTGCCAATGCTGACTGAATTCGACTGTTGAGTCCTTTCTTGAAACGATGCATTTTTAACGTTTCATATGACATGATCGTTGGGACATAAGTTCCCAAATCGTTGAATCGTGAGGTGTACTCCATTACTGACATGTCTGGAGCCTGTTTGAAGCTTTCAAATTCACCCAACTTCTGTAGTCGAAATTCAGCTGGATAGTATTGTTTCAAAAACTCTCTTTTAAAAATCTGCCATGTGATCTCTTCCACTTCTGTCAACGATGGCGACACAGTTTCCCACCATTTCCTAGCTCGGTCTTCCAAAAACAGTGTTACAACCTCCACTCTCAGTTCTTCAGGTATCTCCAGTAAATGCAATTGTGTTTCGACGTTCTTGAGCCAGTTGTGACTGAATTCCGGGTCTGGGTTTCCATCGAAAGTTGGAACTCGATTCCTTCTTAGAGATTCATAATGGTATTTAATTCCACGCGGTTGCGGTTCTTGAGGTGGTTGGATGGCGTTAGCTAATGGGTTCATGAATCCTTGCAACGTCGCAGCTACGATGGTGGCTATTGTCATCATATCTTCTTGGCTGAGGTTTACTCTCTGAGGTGGTGGTGGATGTTCATTTTGGTTGGCGCCACGAGGGTTACGGTTGTTTCGGGGTGGTCTGCCTGCGATATCCTAGGATAAAATCGAAGGCAAAGCATCAAAATCGTATAAAGGATAGAAAGTCACAAATAATAGAAACAAAATGGTCGTGGAAAATTTTGATACTAAGAATTGCGAAGCGATTGAAGGGATAGATTTCTGAAGTCTATTCGAAATTTAAGAATCAGATGAAAGTTGGATTTCAAGAACAGATGAAAGTTGGACTCAAATTGGGATGCACTAGGCTTTTGCCAAAATTTGACTTCGCCAAATTTTGTCTACCAAAATCCCAGCGGGATTATGAACCTCGCGGCGCTGATACCACTTAAATGTCACGCCCCGAGTCCGAAGCATCGGTGTCATCCGGCATTGTTTAGCAATTACATTGAAAACAATAAAGCCTCGTATCAAATCAAACCAGTTTCTTTCATAAATAATATATTGTCTTACAATGACAAGGAAATAAGCTTTTACATCAGAGTTTTTCAGAAGCTAAACAAAAAGGAATACACTTTCTCGATTTCTCGAATTCTGATCACCATCCCCAAAACGCTTCTTGCTCCTCCTCGTTCATTTGTTCTTCATTTTTATCTGAAATTTGTAAGGGGTGAGTGTTTTGGGAAACACTCAGCAAGTGGGGTCGATCGATTCCAAATATACATATAGAACTTAATTCTTTAAAAATTTCTTTTAACATATTTTCAAAACTCAATATTCTTGACTTGACACAACAGAAACGAAGCGAATAAAAGAGGAGCTTATCAAATGATTCAGAACAGAACAGAAACAATTCAGATCATTTCAGAACAGACAAAACACACTGTTACTCATCTCATTTCCATGGTCAAATTGTCCCCAATATGTTAGTCCTCTAAGGGGTGAGGCCAGAACATGGTTTTATACCCACCAATGGGGGCCAGAACAGAACATGGTTTTATACCCACCAATGGGGGCCAGAACAGAACTACAATTCTCGTTCCATTTCAAATACGAATCGTAACAGTGCAACGGAATTCAGAAGTAACAGACAGAAGTTTTCAGATATTCAGATTTCAGAGTTATTCGTACAGACACAGCGGAACCAAGAAATTCGAAGCACAGAAGAGAACACATAATCGATCGAAATTTTAAAATAGAACACACTGATATTTTCAAAAAAGGGGCACATCAACATGCATGTCACATTATTTATATCAAAGTTTAAAATAGAAATGAAGTACATAACAAAAGCCCACTTACAGTAGTTTTTCGAAGGTAGGTTCGAAATTTGCAGACTTTGACACGAAATTTCCTTCCGAACATTTGGCAGCACTTCAACGTAATCTCAACAAATACTGTCTTCAATTCGGCAGCACCTCGACGTAGAACTCTAGCACTTGACTGCACGAAACTTTCTTCCTTCTTCTTTGCTAGCCTTGGCTGAAATTCTGGAGAGTTTGGTGGAGGGGAGTAGCCAAATTTTTGAGAGGTTTTGTGGTGTGCTTTCTCTCAACCAAGTGAGTGGTATTTATAGGCAAAAAAAAACTCTCCACCTTGCCACCCCCTTTGGTCGAATTCTTGGCCATCAAGAAAGGCTTGAATGTGATTAAGTGTAGACCAAAATTCCATGTGTTCTTCCAAATTCCAAGACTAGTTATAATGATGGGTTCATGCATTCCTCAAGTTCTAGAATGATCATCCAACTCCCATGCATATTAAGTTTGTCTTAACTCCTAGCTCCTTCATTGATTATTTCTTGCATAATTAATTTGTCCAAACCTTTAGCTCCTCCCTTAGCTCCCTTTTGTTCTTGTTAGGACAAGATTGGTTGAGCTGCTTTGAGCTGACGAATTGAGTCCTTGACCTGGGGTTTTATTCCTCCCGTGATAGTACTTCAATGGATATAGTTACTTCCAGCTTGGCATCTCGTTGAGTTAATCTCCGAGCTTTGAAGCCATTTCTTCGAGTTAAGTTAGTTGGCTCGTAAAATCCCGGGTTCTCACATAAGATATGATTATTTTTTGAAAATTTAAACAAAGTCTTATCAACTGATCTTACGGAAAAATCATGATCAGTTAGAAATTTTGAAAGGGTTTCATACCAAGCTCTGGGAGCTTGTTTAAGACCATACAGGGCATTGTTCAAATGATAAACATAATCAGGTAAACTATGATTTACAAAACCTGGAGGTTGTTTAACATATACTTCTTCCTGCAGCTCACCATTTAAGAAAGCACTCTTCACATCCATCTGGTATACTTTGAAGTTCTTGTGTGATGCATAAGCAAGAAAGATTCTTATTGCCTCCAGTCTTGCAACTGGTGCATAAGTTTCATCATAGTCAATTCCTTCTTCTTGCCTATATCCTTGTGCCACAAGTCTTGCTTTGTTGCGTACAACTGAGCCGTCTTCATTCAGTTTGTTCCTGTACACCCATTTTGTACCTATAATAGTTTTTGAAATTGGTCTTGGAACTAAGTTCCAGACATTGTTATGAGTGAACTGATTTAGCTCTTCTTGCATTGCATTTACCCAGTTAGGATCAGCAAGAGCTTCATCAGTTTTCTTCGGTTCTAGTTGTGAAACAAAAGCTGAATGGATAAATAAATTTAGCATTTGATTTCGAGTTCTTACTGGATCTGATGGATTTCCTATTACCAGTTCAGGTGGGTGTGATTTTTTCCATCTGTACTCAGTATTTGTTGTATCAGCAATTTCTTCAGTTGGTAACTGAACACAATTTTCAGTCTCAGTTGGTGCTTCGTCAACTGGTATTTGAGTGTTATCATTATGCTCTATCAACTGATCATCAGCAACGACTTTATGTACATCTGATTGGTCCAGTACTTCTGGTTCAGGTGTTTGAAATCTGTTTTGATTGCTGTGACTTTCATTTTTGCTATCATCTTCCAAACTGATATCTGTAAATCGATCAGCTAGCTCAACTTGATCAGTTGGCTTATCAGTTAGTTCAGTTTCATCGAAATCAACATGAGCTGATTCTTCAACATTTAGGGTTTTCTTGTTGAAGACTCTATAGGCTATACTAACTGATGAGTATCCAAGAAATATTCCCTCTGCAGATTTAGCATCAAACGCTTTTAAATAATTTTTACCATTATCAAGGATAAAACATCTGCAGCCGAATATTTTGAAATAAGTAATTATACTTTTTCTTCCATGCCAGATCTCATATGGTGTTTTCATATGATTCTTATTAATCATTGATCTGTTCTGAGTATAACACGCAGTGTTTACTGCCTCTGCCCAAAACCTTTGAGAAATACCAGAATCAGCAAGCATTGTTCTAGCAGCTTCTTTAAGGGTCCGATTTCTTCTCTCAGCTACACCATTTTGCTGAGGAGTTCTTGCTGCTGAGAGCTCATGCTTAATTCCAGCATTTTCTAGAAAATTTGAAAGAGTTTGATTGATGAATTCAGTTCCTCGATCAGATCTGATTCGATCAATTCCAACTGATTTTTCATTTAAAAGTCTTTTGAAGAGCTTTATCAGTTGTGAAGCAGTATGGTCCTTAGATTTGAGAAAAATAACCCAAGTAAATCTTGAAAAGTCATCTACGACCACCAAGGTGTATTTCATTCCCCCTAAGCTCATGACTGGTATAGGACCAAAAAGATCCATGTGCAACAGTTCTAAGCATCGGGATGAAGATTTACAACCCTTGTTTTTAAAAGAGGATCGTACTTGTTTACCATACTGACATGCTGAGCAAAGTTTTTCTTTTGAAAAATCTATTTTGGGCAAACCAGTTACAAGTTCATGTTTACTCAGATAGGCAATGGTTTTAAAGTTTAAATGATTTAGTCTCTTATGCCACAACCAGTTTTTAGATGACTTGGAAGCAATAAAACAAACTGGTGCATAAGTTTGATCATTCCAACTGACTTTATATGTGTTTCCACAACGTTTGCCAGTTAGTATGATTTCATCAGTTGAAGTTTTGACTGAACATGAATTTTTGTCAAATTGTACTGAGAATCCACTGTCGCATAACTGACTGATACTAATCAAGTTATACTTCAGGTTTTCTACTAATAGAACATCTTTAAAAGTAAAGTTACCATGGATAAGCTTACCCTTACCCACAGTTCTACCTTTGGAATTGTCCCCGAAACTGATGTTTGGACCACTGTATTTGGTCAGTTGAGATAGCACAGTTGCATCTCGTGTCATGTGTCGCGAACATCCACTGTCCAAATACCATATTGAGTTCTTGTTTGTACCTGTTATCTGCAATCACACACATAATAAAACTTGGTACCCATACTTATTTGGGTCCTGAGCTGATTAGTCCCTTAGGAACCCACACTTGGATTAGTCTAACAGACTCTCCAGTAGTTGTATTCCAAATTGTTTTTCTCGGCTTTTGTGTGCATGGTGTGTAGTGTATAGATGATACATTATCTATTTTAGGTTTATTCAACTGATTGTTTAGTCTGTATCTCTTCTGAACTGGCTTGCAGTTATAGTAATTGAAGTAGCTATTTGAATAGTTTTTGTAAAACCTCTTTGATGACTGACTTTGTCAATCAGTTGAGGATTTTTGACTATAACCAATCTCATATCTTCTAGCCTTGTTCATATTTACAGTAGGTTGCTCAATCAGCTTACTAAGCTCAATTTAATCTTGTACTACTGCTGATTTAACAAAGTGAATATATTTCCCTTTGTCTATTTTTAGCTTTGGTTGAGTGTCATTTGGACACATTTCTCCTTGAGTGTTGAACCCTAAACCAGTTTTATCAGAAACTGATTTTTGTGAATTCTGCATTTCATTTAGTGCAGTAGATGACTTGTTCCAAGATTGAATGAGCTCAGTCTGTTTTGAGATTTCAAGAATCAACTTTTGGATTAATAACTGATCTTTGTTTCTTTCTGCTTTTAACTCAGCAATTTCCCTTTTCAGACTCAACCCGTCAACTGATTCATCAGTTTTGGTTTTATTGTCTGTGGGATCAGTTTTCTTTGCTTTGATTTTTTCGAATAATGATGCAAGTTTTTGATATTCATTTACCATATCATGTAGTGTTAGAATGAGTTCTTCTCGTGTAAAGTCAGTTGAGCTGAAATCAAATACCTGTTGACTAGATGATTCTTCTTCTGCATCATTAGCCATCAGGCACTTGTCTTCCTCATCATCACTAGAGCTGCATGAGCTTTCTGGTTCTGACTCCTCACTGTTAGTTTCTGCCCATTTAGATTTTCTTTCTTCGGCTAAAAGTACCTCATGTTTCTTTCTGAAGGACTTCTTATCATCCTTGGGTTTTCTTTTGTTCTCATATGATTTCTTTCTTCTATCAGTTGAGCCTTGACTGTCCTTCTTGGGTTTATGACAGTCAGCAATGAAGTGACCTGATTTGCCACAATTGTAACAAGCATTTGTTTCATCTTTGGAGTTGTTTCTTTGGTATGACTTCTGAAAGTTTCCTTGATTCTTTCTCATTAACCTTCCAAACTTTTTGATGAATAGTGACATAGCATCATTGCTTAACTGATCAGCAGATTTCTAAACTGAACTAGTTGGTTCTGTTCTGACAGCAGCTAGAGCAGTTGTTGCTGCTGGTGTGGATGGTTCTCCTTCTTTGATTTGCAGTTTGAACTCATAAGCCTTAAGATCAGCAAATAGATCATTAAGTTCAATCTGGTTCAGGTTTTTGGATTCTCTCATTGCCATAGTTTTGACATCCCATTCTTTGGGTAGGCCTCTCATTACCTTCAGTGCAACCTCTTTGTTTGTATACACTTTTCCAAGTGCATTTAACTCATTGATGATACTGCTTACTCTTTCATCATACTCGTGCATTGATTCTCCTGCTTTCATTTTGATATTATCAAACTTCTGAACTGCAACTGAAAGTTTATTTTCCTTGGTTTGATCATTTCCTTCACAAAGCTGGATCAGTTTTTCTCAAATTTCTTTGGCTGTCTTACACATCTTTATTTTGCTGAAAGTTATTTTGTCCAGCGTCTTGTACAGAATGTCTTTAGCCACATTATCAAGATTGGCTTTTCTTTTATCTTCAGTTGTCCATTCTTCTCTGGGCTGTTCTATTCTTTGTGGTGCCCCTTCTGTTATGGCAACTGCTGTATTAGGTTTCAGAATCTTCATGGGTCCATCAGTTATGACATACCACATGTCATCATCTTGTGCAGCTAAATGAGCCTGCATTTTGATTTTCCAATCATCAAATTCTTCTCTGGAGAACATAGGGATTTTGTTGAATGAATTCATGCTAGCAAGTTTATAGATCAAAAGTATTCAAGAACAAGATTCAACTGCTCTGATACCACTTAATAGGATCGATTAACGTATCAAGAGTGCTTAGAAGGGGGGGAGGTTGAACAAACACTCACAATTAAAATGAATCTTTTCGAATTTTGAATTCAGTTTGGTGACAAACTGATTCTCGGAATCTTGTTGGTCAATGACAATCAGTTAAACTAAGAGTAGTTGCGGATAATAACTGACTGAAAGATAGAATAAAAAACTGAAATAAAGTATGCAAGTATTGTTTCTGGATGTTCGGAGATTTCAATCACTCCTACGTCATCCCTTCTATCTCAGGGGTAGGATTTCCACTAAAAGCCTTTGCTCGAATCCAAGACTTGTACTGACCCACTTCAGTTTGGACTTAACACTGCAAAAACTGAAACTCTTAGCATACAACAGCTTTTATCAGTTCGTGACTCATCTTAGCACAACTGATATATTCTTGATTGAATTACAAAGTGCTAACACGCTCAAAGTGTAGCTTTAGATGCTACTGATATATATGATATACGTGAGCTGTGAATTGTGATTTTAGCGGCGTAACAGCAAGCTTCAATAATGCGTTGATCGTTCTTCTTCTCAACTGCTTTGTTCACTTATTTATATGCTTCCTTTCCAACGGTAACCAGAGATGAATTTGAATCTTTGTATCCGTTGATTTTTTACTTGATTATTCCTTGGATATTGTTTCATTCATTTATTGTGATGCGGCGCCTTAACTGCTTTCGCCGAAATCGGTTGTTCTAAGCTTTATTGATTTAAGTGCGGCGTTGCAATCTTCTATGTCTCTTTGTCGGTTGATCGTTCTTTCCCGAGACATGTTCAGTTGAAGGAAGCATACGGCTGAATATATCAACTGATCGGTTTCCAACTGATCAGTCAGCTGTCTTCGAGAATTCAATTAAGTTCAACTGATCAGTTGGTTTTCTTCGAAAGTTCAGTTCAGCTGGGTTCAGTTGCCTTAGATAATATGCGCGATACTCTTCAGTTAGGCAAGCTGTATAGATCGAATATTTGATCAGTTAGTTCCAATAAATAATCGGTTTGTCAAACATCCGAAATTAAGTTTCCAACATACTTGAAAATCAAAAGGGAAAATAGTCAAAACAAGAAATCGTAAATCGTTTTACCAAACCTAAAAAGCAATAAATGTTGAAAAGTGTAGCCCATACTAAACCTCTCAAAATCTCCCAAAAACATAAATAAAATGTCGTAAAAATCTTTAACTTAAAATCATAAACTTAAATGCGGAAATAGAAGCGCTGGTCCTCGGGTTATGTGCACCGACAGTCCAGCAAGTCAATCATTAAGACCTCCAATATCATAGTTATTTATATCACCTGCATCATACACACCTAGTGAGTCTAAAGACTCAACACGTCATATCTTTGATAACAAGTAATACGTAATACTGTTAACACATAACAGTGCAAAATACTTATACTTAAAATATCATTTTCTTAATAATGCATAAACTTTAAACTTAAACTTTTTCAAAAAAAACATAAACATATCACATAAACATATTCATATTCATATCCATATTCATTTTCATGTTCGTGTTCGTGTTTGTTGAATTCAAATCGTGATTGTGACTCGTATTCTTGATCGTATTGGGCGATGGATCCATGTAAAGAAAACCACAGTACTGGGCGGCAGGGGACACCAGCAACACTCTCACCGGTCAACTGGGGCCCTGGCCTATTAACATATTCGTATTCGTATCCGTATGCAAGGAAACATGATCGCCGGGCTCCCACTGGGACCATAACCCTCACGATATTTCCAACATCTAGTAGTCACAATCCCTTCACGTCCTTCAACATGTTATCACCACTTAATAAAAACATGCATATACGTATCGTTTTTATTTTGAAACCAAGCATGCAACATATCTTTTAAATGTCCAATTTAACCCTTAACAATCAATGAACATTTTAAAATCATATTTCAACATATAAAAATTCATAAAGATGTTACATAATCATATTAGCACATAAAATAGCATTTAGGACACTGCCATGACGTTTACTAATTTTCCGGTGTAAAAAGACTGTTTTACCCCTGGTCGTGACATTTTTCATTTTTGACTTTTTCTTGATTTCTTTGACTCTAACATATCCCAAAAATAATTATTTAAGCTTAAATTAAAATTCTCATAATTTTATTTAGCTTAAAAACGAGGCTTTTTAATTAATTCGTAATTAATCGCTTCGAAGGCATTTTAATTTCGAAAAATCCCAAACTTTAATATAAAATTCCTAAATTTTAAATTTAGTATTTTTATATTATTTTAGCCCCCATGAACCATGACTCGACCCCCGTGAGCCGTTTTTCAATTTATTTTATTTTAGAAACCCTAATATGACACCTAATCTTCGACCCCGAGCCATTTTTCGATTTTATCGAGTGACCCCCAAACCATAATGAACCCGACCCTGACCAACACCCTTAGGTACCCTACTGGAACTTAAGAACCCATGGAAACCATCCCTAGCCCCTTACCCGAACCATAACAACCTTCCCATGTAGTGGCCGAGAACTCTTATGTGGACAAGGACTCATGTTTAGGTGTCTAGGACTCTAGCCCATGATATGCCTCTCTAACCAGCCTCTCCAGCACTCGCCTAGGACCCTTAGGATGCACCCTGACCCAGCCTTCGAACCCCAAGCCTAGCCCCACGACCCCGAGCAAGCGCTGAACCCTGCGCCCCATGACAGTTCTCGGGTAAGAGTCCTTGCAGTCAAGGACTCCTCCCAAGCCCCTTAGCTCGAGTCCTAGCATGGCTAGGACTCCTCCCTTGACTCCCTCGTGACCTTGGCTAGCCCCTGCAACCAGCCATCGCCCGGCCGAACCATCATGGCCCAAGACCGAACCCCTTGTTTCCCATGACAACACAGGCTTCCGACTTTCGTGATTTTCGTTTGCAGGGCATATTGTGATGAAATAGGACTCTAATATTCGTGAAAAGCAATACTGAATTGAATCCTAATCATGGCAGCTCCTTACACAATACATAAACAAGATTTAGGAATCGAAAACTTAAGTTTGGAACCCCTACACATGAAATTTCGAAAAACAATTCAAAGTTTTACTTGATTTCCATACTTTTCATGCATAAAAATATAATATGGTGTGATGATGTTTTGAAGGAAAGAATAGGCGTGCCTTTGCATTTTTAACGCATGATTAATCGTTGACGATGACGAAGAACGGGACAAGAACTTGGCTCTGAAATCTACCTTGAAAAATTCTCGATTTTTCCTCCAAATATCGATGGTGTGTGAGTCGTGTATTTTGAAGGAACTTGGGAGAGAAAATTCAGAAAGTGGGCGAGACTTGCAAAGGGTTTTTGGGGTGGGATTAAAATATTATATAGTTAATTTTTTACTAATAAGACTTTAGGCCTATTAAGCATAGTTTAGGCCCATTAATACTAGATTAGGATCTAATTTGAATATTAAAAATAGTTTTGGTAAAAATAGTTTGTAAATTAAATAGCCGCGTTGCTAACAAGTTCGTATTTTTGTTGAAAAACCAACACCGATAAAATTTACGTCCCGGCGTATAAAATCACCTCAAAACCCCTTATTTTCGAAAATATGAAAAATCATCAACCATAATTAAAATAATTATTTAATAAAAATATTTTACGTTTTTCAGCCCTCGGTCTCCGTTCCTCGATCGCAACATGAATATTCCTTAAAAATACAGTTTTATGAAAAATGACAATTAAATCATATTTAATATAAAATCATGAATGTCACACAAATAATATAGCAATTAAATCAATTTATTACTTATTTTTATATTTCCTAGATTTGTATGACGTTGAATTACGTCGTCTTAATTTTGGACCTTAAAATTCCTCTCCCCTTAAATTAAATTTCGTCCTCGAAATTAGAACTTACCGAATAGTTCTGGATAGCGACCCTTCAAGTCCCTCTCGGTTTCCCAAGTGGCTTCCTCTTCCGAGTGATTCAGTCACTTGACCTTGACCATTGGAATGACTTTGTTTCGCAATCTTCTTTCTTGCCTTGCTAAGATCTGAACGGGTCGTTCTTCATATGTCATATTTGGAGTTAATTGAAGAAGTTCAAAATTTAGTACATGTGACGGGTTCGACATGTACTTCCGCATCATCGAAATATGGAACACATTATGAACTCCTGAATGTGTGGGTGGCAATGCCACTTTATAAGCTAGTGTCTCAATCCTCTCCAAAATCTCAAATGGTCCAATAAATCTTGGACTTAGCTTGCCTTTTTTTCCAAAACGCATGACACCCTTCATAGGCGCTATTTTCACAAATACATGATCGCCCACTGCGAACTCCAAGTCCCTTCGTCGCTTGTCTGCATAACCCTTTTGTCGGCTTTGCGCCGTCTTCATTCTATAGAGAATTTTGACTATAAGCTCGGTATTCTCTTCAATCATGTCTGGACCAATCTCTCTTCTTTCACCCACTTCGTCCCAATGAATAGGAGATCTACATTTCCTTCCATAAAGTGCCTCAAAAGGAGCCATCCCGATTGATGATTGATAGCTATTATTGTATATGAACTCCACTAGAGGTAATTTTGGTTCCCAACTACCTTGGAAATCAATAACACATGCTCGAAGTAGATCTTTCAAAATCTGTATAACTCTTTCTGACTGTCCATCGGTTTGAGGGTGGATCGCTGCATGCAAACTCTTCCAGAAAGATGACATGAACCTCGGGTCTCTGTCAGAAACAATAGATACAGGGATCCCATGCAGACGAACTATCTCTCGAATATATAGGTCGGCATATTGAATCATGGTGAATGTCGTCTTAATAGGTAGAAAATGCGCTGATTTTGTAAGACGATCAACTATCACCCAAATGGCATTAAACCTCTTAACAGTCTTCGGCAATCCCACAACAAAGTCCATGGTGACATTTTCCCATTTCCACTCGGGAATAGGGAGTGGCTTCAATTTCCCCGCTGGTATTTGATGCTCTGATTTAACTTGTTGGCATGTCAAACACTCGGATACAAACTTCAGAATGTCCATCTTCATGCCTGGCCACCAATATAGCAACTGCAAATCTTTGCACATTTTCGTGCTACCCGGGTGAATGGAATATGGTGTGTCATGAGCTTCCTTCATAATAAGGTCTCTCAAAGAATCGTCATTAGGAACCCATAACCGATCTCGATAACGAACTATACCATCCACCTCTGAATATAATTTCCGACCCTTGGCTTCATCTCTGGCTCTCCCCTTTTGCAATTGCTCATCGGTAGATTGTCCATCACGAATTCTGTCTCTCAAAGTCGACTATAATGATAATGTGGCAAGATTAGGGGCCTCGCCCCTAGCATAGACTGTAAGCTCAAACCGCTGTATCTCGGACTGCAACGGTCTTTGAAGTGATAATTGAGCGACAACTTCTGTTTTCCTACTCAGTGCATCTGCCACAACATTATCTTTCCCCGGATGATAGTTAAATCGCACAGTCGTAGTCCTTTACTAACTCAAGCCATCTACGTTGTCTCATGTTCAGTTCCTTTTGGGTGAAGAAGTATTTCAGACTTTTATGATCGGTGAATATTTTGCACTTCTCCCCATAAAGGTAGTGTCTCCAAATTTTCAATGCAAAAAGTACTGCTACAAGCTCAAGATCATGAGTAGGGTAGTTTTTCTCGTGAATTTTCAACTGTCTCGACGCATATGCTATAACTCGGTCATTTTGCATCAAAACTGCGCCCAAACCAAGTTTAGAAGCGTCAGTATATAGAACATACTCTCCTTGCCCTGATGGCATAGATAACACGGGTGCTGATATCAAGGCTTGTTTCAACTTGTCAAAACTGTCTTGACACTCGGATCCCCAAATAAAATTTGCATTCTTCTTAGTCAAGGATGTCAATGGTACTGCAATGGATGAGAATCCTTTGATGAATTTGCGATAATAGCCAGCTAGTCCCAAGAAACTGCGAATCTCGGTAACACTCTTCGGTACTGGCCACTCTTTCACTGCCTCGACTTTGCTTGGATCAACTTCAACGCCATCACTAGAAATTATGTGGCATAAGAAATCCACTCTATCAAGCCAAAACTCGTACTTGCTGAATTTTGCATAAAGTTTTATGTCTTGTAGTACTTGCAATGCTTTCCTGAAATGACGACTATGCTCTTCTTTCTCCCTCGAATAGATCAATATATCATCAATGAAGACTATAATAAACTGATCTAGATACGGCTGAAATACGCGATTCATGAGATCCATGAAGATCGTTGGCGCATTAGTCAGGCCGAATGGCATGACCATAAACTTGTAGTGCCCATATCTAGTACGAAATGCTGTCTTGTGAACATCCGACTCTTTCACTTTCAATAGGTGGTACCCGGATCGAAGATCAATCTTAGAAAACATCGATGCTCCTTGCAACTGATCAAATAAATCTTCAATTCTTGGCAGTGGATACTTATTTTTGATAGTGACCCTGTTGAGCTCTCGATAGTCGATGCATAGACGCATACTCCCATCTTTCTTCTTCACAAATAATACGGGTGCGCCCCATGGGGAATAACTAGGGCGAATGAAACCCTTGTCTAGCAATTCCTGGATTTGATCTTTTAATTCTTTCATTTCGGCGGGTGCTAGACGATAAGGTGCTTTAGATATAGGAACAGTGTCCATCATCATATCAATAGAGAATTCCACTTCACGATCGGGTGGAATGCCAGAAACGTCTTCGGGAAAGACGCTGGGAAAATCTCTGACAATATCAACATCTTTCAATTTCTGACTGGTAGGAGCATGTGCGGTAGTGACACACGCTAGAAAAGCTTGGCATCCGTGTTTAATAAGCTTGCTCGCATGTAGACAAGAGATAACATGCGGCATTTGCTTGTTTCTTGCCGCATCAAAAACAAAAGATTTACCACTAGGCGGCCGAATAGACGCTGATCTCTGATGAAAATAAATCGAAGCTCCATTCGCTGATAACCAATCCATTCCAAGTATGATATCAAATTCGGGATAGGAAGCACAATATGGTTTGTCCGAACCACATCATTGCACAAACGAAGCTCCAGATCTTTGACAATTCTAGATGTGAACATTTGGTCACCGGAAGGGATAGAAACTTTGAAACCCAAACCCATATCTTGAGGAGTAATATTCAGTCTTTTCATGAAGGTTTCAGATATGAATGAATGTGTAGCTCTGGAATCTAGCAAAGCTTAGGTAGCTACTCCTTGAATGAATTCTCCCTGCGGTGAAAACGCCTTTTAAATCTTTTCGTGATGAAGCTTAAGGATTTACTATCATTAGTTTTCCCAAAGGTATATGAAGATTACGCGTTGAAATTAAGCATTTCTGGAACAATTGCATTTTAGCCCTTCAAATATTTTTTCCAAATTTTCATACTAGTCCCCAAAGTTTTCGGATATTTGCATTAAAGCCCTTATATTTTAGAATTTTTTTCATTTTAGCCCTTGAAGATTTCGAAAATTACATTCATGGCCCTTTAAGAATTCGGTATTTGCATTTTGGTCCCTTAACTTTTGGAAACTTACAATTTAAATCCCAAAATTTCGAAATTCCCCTTAGTTATGATTTTCTTTAAATTTTGGTCCTAGAACTTTTTATTTGGAATTATTTCATCCTTCACATAAAATAAGGCACAAATTTCATATCATTTTCTATGGTTTCTAAAATCATAACTTAGCACAACTAAGGTAGAACATGCAACTTAATTTCTACTAGGTTAAATCTTGATCCCAATTCTAATAACCGATTTAACATTTCATGCAATAATAGGCAATATAAAATGTTAAATGACTAGGTTACCCGTGATAAGTGTAGTGTCTGCCTCCTCGGCTTCCTCTGCGTTCATAGCATAAGCTCGCCCAACTGTAGGTGCATTCTTCATTGGGCAATCAGCTGCTTTGTGTCCTTCCTCCTTGCATATGAAACACTTAGAAGTACCCCAAACACAAGCCCAGAGTGTAGTCGATTGCACTTCTTACATGGCTGTGATTCTGCAGGTTTTGGTGCTGCGGGTGGAGGTTTCTGTTGTCCTTGTTTCTTGACTTGACCTTGGGGATTTTGAGGCCCTTGAGGTCTAGGAGGACCCGTATATGGATTCTTGTTAGGCTGGTTATTATTCTGATGTTGTTGCCTCTTACGCTGTAACTCAAAGTCAATATCCTTCAAGGATTGCTCAGCCTGGTATGCATAGGTAACTGCTATAGCATGATCCACCGGACGCATCATCATAACCTTATCCCGAATGGTAGGTCGAAGGCCATCCATGAAATGTCTAAGCTTTTCTTCCGTATCCTTGGCAATAAGGGGTACAAAATGACAACCCCTATTAAATTTCTTCACAAAATCAGCAATAGATATGTCTCCCTGACGGAGAGTCATAAATTCTCTCTTTATCCGTCCTCTGACATCAGCAGTAAATTATTTCTCATAGAATTTTGTCTTGAATTGAGCCCAAGTGAGTGTAGCAAGGTCTATACCATGCTCAGCTCCTTCCCACCATAAAGAAGCGTAATCCCTAAACAGATAAGTAGTACACCTCACACGGTCAGCATCCCCCATGTCCAGATAGCGAAAGTGTACCTCAAGTGAACGAATCCAACTCTCAACAGCAAAGGGATCCGTAGTGCCAGAAAATTCCTTCGGCCCTAGCCTTCGGAATTGTTCATAAATATCATGTTGTGGCCTAGGTGGCTGCTGTAGCTATTGCTGCTGCATCTGCTCTAATTGTTGCTGTTGTAATTGCTGCTGCTGTAATTGTTGCTCGAAGAGACGAGCCATCCCCTCTAGTGCACGGGTAGAAGGATCCCCTGGTGGTGGTGGTGGTGGTGGTGGTCCATTCCTTTGGTTATTCCCTTGACGATTCATATTGTTCTCTTCCTGATTTTCGATAACGGGAGCACGTCTAGGAGGCATTTTATCTTAACGTTTTCTAAATTCGAACGTAACCAACATGCATTTAAATCTAAGTTCTCTAATCATGTGACATCCTAACTCATTTAGCAATTTAAACATGCACAGCATAAATATTTCAAAAACTGATAAACATGTAACGTAAACATATTACTCATGTCATTATGCAGGTAACAACATATTAAAACATATAAAGCATGTGAAACTTACAATTTGAGGCTTGACGACTGATCTTTCTGGTGCTGATGGTGGCACAACCCTTTACAGAACCTTTGCTCTGATACCAACTGAAACGTCTGCGTATTCGTTTTCTTAAAACGTGCTAATTTTTTTTTTATATTCGGTCTATACATGTACATATACAAAAATACCTTTGTACTATTTTTAAAATAAACACCCAACTAGTACTTGAAAATCAAAAGGGAAAATAGTCAAAACAAGAAATCGTAAATCGTTTTACCAAACCTAAAAAGCAATAAATGTTGAAAAGTGTAGCTCATACTAAACCTCTCAAAATCTCCCAAAAACATAAATAAAATGTCGTAAAAATCTTTAACTTAAAATCATAAACTAAAATGCGGAAATAGAAGCGCTGGTCCTCGGGTTATGTGCACCGACTGTCCAGCAAGTCACTCGTCAAGACCTCCAATATCATATTTATTTATATCACATGTATCATACACACCTAGTGAGTCTAAAGACTCAACACGTCCTATCTTTGATAACAAGTAATACGTAATATAGTTAACACATAACAGTGAAAAATACTTGTACTTAAAATATCATTTTCTTAATAATGCATAAACTTTAAACTTAAACGTTTTCAAAAAAAAAACATAAACATATCACATAAACATATTCATATTCATATACATATTCATTTTCATGTTCATGTTCGTGTTTGTTGAATTCAGATCGTGATTGTGACTCGTATTCTTCATCGTATTGGGCGATGGATCCATCTAAAGAAAACCAAAGTACTGGGCGGCGGGGGACATCAGCAACACTCTCACCGGTCAACTGGGCCCTGGACTACGTATTAACATATTCGTATTCGTATTCGTATTCATATCTGTATCCAAGGAAACACGATCGTCAGGCTCCCACTAGGACCATAACTCTCACGATATTTCCAACATGTAGCAATCACAATCCCTTCACGTCCTTCAACATGTTATCACCACTTAATAAAAACATGCATATACGTATCGTTTTTATTTTGAAACCAAGCATGCAACATATCTTTTAAATGTCCAATTTAACCCTTAACAATCAATAAACATTTAAAAATCATATTTCAACATATAAAAATTCATAAACATGTTACATAATCATATTAGCACATAAAATAGCATTTAGGACACTGCCATGACGTTTACTAATTTTCCGGTGTAAAAAGACCGTTTTACCCCTGGTCGTGACATTTTTCGTTTTTGACTTTTTCTTGATTTCTTTGACTCTAACATGTCCCAAATAATTATTTAAGCTTAAATTAAAATTCTCATAATTTTATTTAGCTTAAAAACTAGGCTTTTTAATTAATTCGTAATTAATCGTTTCGAAGGCGTTTTAATTCCGAAAAATCCCAAACTTTAATATAAAATTCCTAAATTCTAAATTTAGTATTTTTATATTATTTTAGCCCCCATTAACCACGACTCGACCCCCGTGAGCCATTTTTCAATTTATTTTATTTTAGAAACCCTAATATGACACCTAATCTTCGACCCCGAGCCTTCTTTCAATTTTATCGAGTGACCCCCGAACCATAATGAACCCGACCCTGACCACCACCCTTAGGTACCCTAATGGAACTTAGGAACCCATGGAAACCATCCCTAGCCCCTTACCCGAACCATAACAACCTTCCCATGTAGTGGCCGAGAACTCTTATGTGGACAAGGACTCATGTTTAGGTGTCTAGGACTCTAGCCCATGACTTGGATCTCTAACCAGCCTCTCTAGCACTCGTCTAGGACCCTTAGGACACACCCTGACCTAGCCTTCGAACCCCAAGCCGAGCCCCACGCCGAGCAAGCGCTGAACCCTGCGCGCCCCATGATAGTTCTCGGGTAGGAGTCCTTGCTGTCAAGGACTCCTCCCAAGCCCCTTAGCTCGAGTCCTAGCATGGCTAGGACTCTTCCCTTGACTCCCCCATGACCTTGGCTAGCCCCTGGAACCAGCTATCGCCCGGCCGAACCATCATGGCCCAAGACCGAACCCCTTGTTTCCCATGACAACACAGCTTCCGACTTTCGTGATTTTCGTTTGCAGGGGATATTGTGATGAAATAGGACTCTAATATTCGTGAAAAGCAATAATGAATTGAATCCTAATCATGGCAGCTCCTTACACAATACATAAACAAGATTGAGGAATCAAAAACGTAAGTTTGGAACCCCCACACATGCAATTTCGAAAAACAATTCAAAGTGTTACTTGATTTCCATACTTTTCATGTATAAAAATATAATATGGTGTGATGATGTTTTGAAGGAAAGAATAGGCGTGCCTTTGCGATTTTAACGCACGATTAATCATTGACGATGACGAAGAACGGGACAAGACCTTGGCTTTGAAATCTACCGTGAAAATTTCTCGATTTTTCTTCCAAATATTGATGGTGTGTGAGTCGTGTATTTTGAAGGAACTTGGGAGATAAAATTCAAAAAGTGGGCGTGACTTGCAAAGGGTTTTTGGGGTGGGATTAAAATATTATATAGTTAATTATTTAGTAATAAGACTTTAGGCCTATTAAGCATAGTTTAGGCCCATTAGTACTAGATTAGGATCTAATTAGAATATTAAAAATAGTTTTGGTAAAAATAGTTTGTAAATTAAATAGCCGCGTTGCTAAAAAGTTCGTATTTTTGTTGAAAAATCAACAACGATAAAATTTAGGTCCCGGCGTATAAAATCACCTCAAAACCCCTTATTTTCGAAAATATGAAAAACCATCAACCATATTTTAAATAATTAAAATAATTATTTAATAAATACATTTTACTTTTTTCAGCCCTCGGTGTCCATTCCTCGATCGCAACGTGAATATTCCTTAAAAATACAGTTTTATGAAAAATGACAATTAAATCATATTTAATATAAAATCATGCATCCCACACAAATAATTTAGCAATTAAATCAATTTATTACTTATTTTCATATTTCCTAGATTTGCATGCAGTTGAATTACGTCGTCTTAATTTTGGACCTTACAGAAGTATAACCTGATTAGTATCAGTCCGTTATGCGACAATAAATTCTCAGTTTAATTCGACAGACACACTTGCTCAGTTAGAGACTCAACTAATGAAGTCATCCTAACTTCAAATCGTTGTGGAAATATCTACAAAGTCAGTTGGACTGATAAGCCTTATGCACCAGTTTTTTTTATTAACTTACAAATCTTCAAAAAACTGGTTATGACATAAGAGGTTGAACCACTTAAACTTTAAATCTATTGCCTATCTGAGAAACCATGATCTTGTAACTGGTTTGCCCAAAATAGATTTCTCAAAAGATAAAATTTGTTCGGCATGTCAGTTTGGCAAGCAAGTAAGATCTTCATTCAAAAACAGAGGTTGTAAATCATCCTCCCGATGCTTAGAACTGTTACATATGAATCTTTTTGGTCCAATACCCGTCATGAGTTTAGGGAGAATGAAATACACGTTAGTTGTTGTAGATGATTTTTCAAGATTTACTTGGGTCATATTTCTCAAATCAAAAGACCAAACTGCTGCACAACTGATTAAACTCTTTAAAAGATTATTAAATGAAAAATCAGTTGGGATTGATCGAATAAGGTCTGATCGAGGGACTGAATTCATCAATCAAGATCATTCAATGTTTTTAGAAAATACTGGGATCAAGCATGAGCTCTCAGCAGCTAGAACCCCTCAACAAAATGGTGTAGCTGAGATAAAAAATCAGACCCTTAAAGAAGCAGCTAGAACAATGCTTGCTGATTTTGATATTTCTCAAAGATTTTGGGCAGAAGCAGTAAACACTGCATGTTATACTCAGAACAGATCAATTATTAATAATAATCATTTGAAAACACCGTATGAGATCTGGCATGGACGAAAAAGTGTGGTTTCATATTTCAAAATATTCGGCTGCAGATGTTTTATCCTTGATAATGGCAAAAATTATTTAAGAGCTTTTGATGCTAAATCTGCAGAGGGAATATTTCTTGGATATTCTTCAGTAAGTAAAGCTTATAGAGTTTTTAATAAAAGCTAATTACATGTTGAAGAATTAATCTATAAATGTAGTATTTGATGAATCTATGCTAACTGATAAGCCTGATCCAGTTGAGCTAGTTGATCGATTTGCAGATATCAATTTGGATGATGATACTGAAGAAGAAAATCATATCAATCGAAACGTCCTTCAAACACCTGAACCAGAAGTTCTGGATCAATCAGTTGAACAAGAAGTTGTTCCTGATAATCAGTTGATGGAGCAAATTAATGATATTCGGTTGCCAACTGATACAGCTCCAACTGAAATTGAAGAACACATTCAATTGCCAACTGAAGCAGTTGCTGATATGGATGCTACAAATGCCGATTACAGATGGAAGAAATCACATCCTCCAGAATTGGTAATTGGTAATCCATCTGATCCAGTAAGAACTCGAAACCAAATGCTTAACTTATTTATTCATTCAGCTTTTGTTTCACAACTGGAACCAAAGAAAACTGATGAAGCTATTGCTGATCCTAACCGGATAAATGCAATGCAAGAGGAGCTAAATCAATTTACCCATAACAATATCTGGAACTTAGTTCCAAGACCAGCTTGTAAAACCATTATAGGTACAAAATGGGTATTCAGAAACAAACTGAACGAAGATGGTCCAATTGCACGCAACAAAGAACGACTTGTAGCTCAGGGATACATGCAAGAGGAATGAATTGACTACGATGAAACGTATGCACCAGTTGCAAGACTGGAGGCAATCAGAATGTTCCTTACCTATGCATCATTCAAGAATTTTAAAGTATATCAGATGGACGTGAAGAGTGCCTTTCTAAATGGTCAGTTACAGGAAGAAGTTTATGTTAAACAACCCCCAGGTTTTATCATTCGCTCTTTTCGTGATCATATCTATCATTTGAACAAAGATCTATATGGTCTTAAACAAGCTCCAAGAGCTGGGTATGAGACACTCTCAAAATTTCTAACTGATCATGATTTTACTGTTGGATCAATTGATAAGACTTTGTTTAAATTTTATAAAAATGATCACATTCTATTTGTGCAAATTTATGTTGATGATATCATATTTGGGTCAACTAACCCCAAACTATGTGAGAAGTTTGCTAAGTTGATGCAGGAGAAATTTGAGATGAGTATGATGAGTGAACTGACATTTTTCCTTGGCCTGCAAGTGAAGCAATTAGAAAATGGTATTTACATCAGTCAGACAAAGTATACGAAGGAATTGCTCAAGAAATTTGGCATGAAAATATGTTCAGCTGCAAATACTCCTATGAGTTCATCAGTTAAGCTAGACAATGATCAAGGGAGAATATTAGTTGAGACGACACTCTACAGAGGTTTAATAGGTTCATTATTGTACCTAACTGCTAGTCGTCCTGATATTGTATTTGTTGTGTGTATGTGTGCTAGATTTCAAGCAAATCCTAAACAATCGTATTTTTCAGCTGCCAAACGTATTTTAAAATATCTTAAAGGCACACAAAATGTGAGACTATAGTATGCTAAAGACTCCTCTTTCAATTTAGTTGGATATCGTTATAGGTGCATTTCACGTGTTTTTCATATTATGTGATAGCTCATTTTGTTGTGCATATCGTCTATATTGCATGCATTTTGTCGCATTTTAGCATATATTATGTTTTATTGTTACTCATGTGTCACGGTGGTGAAAATGCAGGAGATGCGGAAAAAAACTGAAGAAAAAAGAATTAGTTGCGAAGGACATCCGCCCAGGCGCCTGCAAATTGTGAGAAAAAAAAAATTTTTGCGAAGACCATTTGCCCGGGCGGAAACTTATGTCCGCCCAGGAGCGCCGAATTTAAAATTAAAATAAGATCTGCGAAGACCATCCGCCCAGGCGGAAACTTATGTCTGCTCGGGCGCGCTCAATATTTTTAGAAAGATATGCTGCCTATCTTTTTCCAATTTTGGGAGAGGAGGCTGATAGAGGGACGATTTGGGACGTTTTTCAGACATTATTCATCAGCCAAAAAGTCGAAGGAAGACCGAGAAGGTGGGAGAAATTGCTAGGAGTTGAGGATTCGAAGATTCCCGGGCATCGTTCTTCGCAGATCTCGTCTATTCTAGTATTTCTAATCTAGTTTTTATCATTCAAACATTGTTTTGTTTATTTTTATTATGAATTCGAGTAGCTAACTTTATATATTTGTTGGGATTTAAGGGGATCCTACCCCAAACTTTGATTTAATTAATTTATATGTCGATTGTTGCGTTATTCTTGAATGTGCTACTGTTTTTCATTGTGTAGTTAGAGCGTAGCTAACTTTAACAACTTTTTTATATTGCGAGTGAGTTCGAGAGAATAACTTGTGATAGGAGCGAGTAGCATAGTCTGTGGATCTACAATTTACAAAGATATATGAAATTGGATACGCGCCGATAGTCATAGTCCTAAGGATCGAAAACTAGGGGATTTCATAGATCGACATGCGATTCACTCTTGATAAATAATTAAAGACATTTAATTACTTCACTGAGTATAATTAGTTTGGCATAGCTCGAGAGAGTGGGTTCAATTGAATAGGAAATCCTTTCGGAAGCGTAAATCACTATCGAACGAATTAATTAATTAACGAGGGATAGGTGAATTTAAATTCCCAACAAATCCATTTCTCATTGAATTTTAATCAATCATTTTAGATATTATATCTCATTATTAAATTTTTGAATCTTTTTATTTGCATATTTATTTTAGCATAAATGTATTAAAACAATCATCCAAATTTCATTACTAAAGATTTAATAACTGAAAATAATAATTGTCAAATACAGTCTTCAGTGGAACGATACTCGTACTCACGTACATTATACTATTACTGGACATCGTGCACTTGCGATTAATTTTTGAGCATACAAAACCATATTTTTAGTAAGGATTCCACAGTGCAAGTTTTGCTCGATCAAGTTTTTGGCGCCGTTGCCGGGGACTGTTAATTCACAATTTTATTTTTAGTTATTTTTTCAGCATTATTTTATTTTTCTTGAGCTAACACTCCATATTCTATTACAGATATCTTTTCCAGTGCATGCCAAAGTCACTTGACGTGGAGCTTGAGCAGTTTGACCATGAAATTGAAAGAACCTTTCGCAGGAGAAGACAGCAGCTAAGACTGAAAGAACTGATGGAGAGGCACGAGCACGAGCATGAGGAGGAACACCATGAAGAGAGACATGTCGAGATGCCACGCCGCATACCAATGCTAGAGTATGCCCAGCCTTCTTTGGATGGTGCATGCCCCAACATTGTGAGGCCTATTGTACGGGCGAACCACTTCGAAATCAAGCCAGCTATAATTCAGAAGATTCGGAATACAGTCCAGTTTGGAGGAACTGTAGTAGATGACCCAAACATGCACATCGCAGATTTTCTTGAAATTTGCGATACTTTTAAATTTAATGGAGTTTCTGATGATACTGTTATGTTGCGTTTATTTCCTTTGTCCTTACGTGATAAAGCTAAAGCATGGTTAAATTGTTTGCCTGTAGGTTCGATCACCACATGGGAGGATATGGCGAGAGCATTTCTCATCAAATATTTTCCTCCATCTAAGACCATGAAGCTGCGGGCAGACATTAGCACATTTGCTCAATTCGGGCAGGAATCTTTATATGAGGCATGGGAGCGCTTCAAAGATCTATTACGAAGATGTCCTCATCACGAACTGCCACTTGGGTTAGTTGTTCAAACCTTTTATTACGGCCTGCTTACTCCTAATCGTACTATGATAGATGATGCTGCTTGTGGGAACCTGTTGAGAAAAACTACTGAGGAAGGATATGAGTTATTGGAGGAGATGGCTGCTAGCAGCTATCATCCTCAACCTGAAAGGAACAACCAACGGAGAAGTGCAGGAGTTCACCAGGTAACTGACCTTTCTGCTATTGCTGCACAACTTGATGTCTTGAACAGGAAGCTGGATGGTTTGAATATGGGTGGCACAGCTATGCGTCTTCAAGAGATATTTTGTGAAAAATGCGGAGGAGAACACTATATTAAGGACTGCCAAGATAGTGGTCCTTTTTATGTGCAAGAAGGGGTACCAGTGAATCAAGTGGGAGTCCAAAACCGTCCAAGGAAAGATCCGTATTCAAACACATACAATCCTGGATGGAGGCAACATCCCAACTTTTCGTGGGGCGGCCAAAATAGTCAGAATGGACCACAGGGAGGACGACAGTATGGGAAACAACCGAATGTACATATCTGACCCTCCTAGAGAAGAAAAGTCCAATTTGGAGCAGATGATGTCTAAGTTCATTTCAGCCACCGAGACTAGACTACGGAATCAGGATGCATCAATAAAGGGGCTAGAGAATCAGATTGGACAGTTAGCTAAGATGATAGCAAGTAGAGAGCCGGACACCTTGCCAAGTAACACCGAGACTAATCCTAAAGAACAAGTGAATGCCATTGAGTTAAGGAGTGAGAAAACGTTAGAGCCAAGAGAGGGAGCGGTTGACACGTCCACAGGTAAGTTTTCTAACTCTACACCCGCACCTACTGCACAATTTAAAATTGTCATCCCTCCACCTTTCCCTGCAGCATTGAAAAAAGCGAAATTGGATGCGCAATTCGGTAAGTTCTTATAATTATTCAGGAAATTGCACATTAATATTCCCTTTGCTGATGCTTTGATGCAAATGCCAAGATATGCTAAATTTCTGAAAGACATCTTAGCTAATAAGAGGAATTTTAAGGATCACGTAACGAGAAACTTGACTGAGAACTGCTCTGCGATTGTGCAAAACAAAATCCCACCAAAACTCAAGGATCATGGGAGTTTTTCTATTCCTTGCATGATTGGTGATGTGGTTTTGCATAAAGCTTTGTGTGATCTTGGTGCAAGTATTAATCTTATGACTTTGTCTGTATGCAAGAAACTTGGACTGGGAGAGCCTAAGCGAACGAAGATGTTCTTGCAATTAGCAGACAGATCTGTCAAATATCCACGAGGGGTCATAGCGGATGTATTAGTGGAAGTGGGAAAGTTTATGTTTTCTATAGATTTTGTGGTACTTGACATGGAAGAGGATAGGGAGACGCCGTTGATTCTGGGGAGACCGTTCCTTGCAACTGGAAAGGCCATGACTGATGTGCAAGAAGAGAAGTTGAGATTGAGAGTGGGAGAGGAGGAAATCACTCTTCATGTTTTTAACGCTCTTAAGCACACACTGCATACTAATGATTGTTTTATAGTAAATTCTTTGGATTCACTTGTGTGTCAGTCTGTGCAGGATGCTATTAACGATCCATTGGAAGCCACTCTCACTACTAAATTGAAGGAGGATGAACTCAAGGAAGACAAAGCTGAAAGAGCGGCATACTTTAGTGCCAACCATCCATGGAAGAAGTCAGTAAGGATGAAGTTTGAGGATTTGGGGGATCGAAGAGACTTGAACTCTCAGAAGTCAAGCATTGAGGAACCGCCGACAGGTGAGCTCAATACACTGCCTCCACATCAGAAGTACGTGTACTTAGAGCGTAAAAAGCTAGCACATCCCGACAAGCTCATTACACGACGAGGATGATTATTGAGAGGGGAGTCACTTATGTCCCTTCTTTTAATTTCTTGCATTGCATTTAGATCATTTTAGTTACTTCTTTTTCTGTTGCATGTTTCGGTTATGTTGCATCCATGTTTGTTATGCACTCTCTGTCTCTTTTTCTATCGTCTGTTGCATTGGGGACACTGCTCGACTTTAGTATTGGGGGTGGATGGGTGTTGTTTCGTGGGTTCATTTTTTGTGTTTTGTTGATTATATTTGTTGGCATTTAGTTTTAGTCATTTTTCATTGGTGTGTGTGTCAGTCGACAGTGTTCGAAGTAGTACGTGTTAGCCAAGGATGATTAAGAGGTGATGAGACATGTCCTGTTTGTAGTGTAATCGCACTCCTTAAGTACATACTGTGGCAAAGACATGAAGTTTTATTTAAAACGTTGAATTCTCTTTGCACAAATTTTAGAACTAGAAGCATGCATGATAAGATGGTGAGAATTTAAAACTAAAGTGGGGAACGAAGATGTTTGAAGGTGTAAATTGAACTTGACTATATTCTCTTGAATCGAGGTATCTATCAGCAGCGTTAAAAAAAGAGAACGATGGAGATGTAAGGTGTGGGAGAGCCGAATAAAGGAATGAAATTCTATTCCTGGCTAAAGTTGGAGATGTAAGGTGCTGGGGAGCCGAATAAAGGAATGAAATCCTATTCCTGGCTTAAAAAGTAAAATACATGGTTTTGAATCTGAATGAAGGGTTCTAATCTAGTCCTTTTATTTCAGTATTCCAATTCAGTCAAAAAAAAGAGAAATTTGCTGCTGGTGGTTGCTTAGTGAAGAGGAATAGAGGAGAATAAGATTTACACTAACATACTGATTTAAATCTCTAACTTTGGTTGAGAATGGATCCCTCTGTCATATATGATGCTAGGACTAATTACACACACATACACGCTCAGGTTTTATTTGAAACAATGTCTAGACCAAGAAAAGTGCAAAGAGTTGTGCTTTTACATTGATCGACAAGGGAATATGTTGAGTTTCGCTGAGGCTAATTGATGACTATGAATTCACTGTCGAGTTACTTTGTGTCATGTTCCATTTTGTCTTGTCACCTATTTTTCTCGAGGGCGAGCAAAAGGTTAGTATTGGGGGGTTGTTATAGGTGCATTTTACGTGTTTTTCATATTACCTGATAGCTCATTTTGTTGTGCATATCGTCTATATTGCATGCAGTTTGTTGCATTTTAGCATATATTATGTTTTATTGTTACTCATGTGTCTCGGTGGTGAAAATGCAGGAGATGCAGAAAAAACTGAAGAAAAAAGAATTAGTTGCGAAGGACATCCGCCCGGGCGCCTACAAGGCGTGAGAAAAAAAATTTTTGCGAAGACCATCCGCCCGGGCGCGCTCGATATTTTTAGAAAGATTTGTTGCCGATCTTTTTCAAATTTTGGGAGAGGAGGCTGATAGAGGGACAATTTGGGACGTTTTTCAGACATTATTCATCAGCCAAAAAGTCGAAGGAAGAGAGAAAAGCTGGGAGAAATTTCTTGGAGTTGAAGATTCAAAGATTCCCAGGCACCGTTCTTCGCAGATCTCGTCTAATCTAGTATTTCTAATCTAGTTTTTATCATTCAAACATTGTTTTGTTTAATTTTATTATGAATTCGAGTAGCTAACTTTATATATTTGTTGGGATTTAAGGTGATTCTGCCCCAAACTTTGATTTAATTAATTTATATTTCGATTGTTGCGTTATTCTTGAATGTGCTACTGTTTTTCATTGTGTTGTTAGAGCGTAGCTAAATTTAATAAAATTTTTATATTGCGAGTGAGTTCGAGAGAATAACTTGTGATAGGAACGAGTAGCATAGTCCATGGATCTACAATTTACATAGATATATGAAATTGAATACGCGCCGATAGTCATAGTCCTAAGGGTCGAAAACTATGGTATTTCATAGATCGACATGCGATTCACTCTTGATAAATAATTAAAGACATTTAATTACTTCACTGAATAGAATTAGTTTGGCATAGCTCGAGAAAGTGTGTTCAATTGAAATGAAAATCCTGTCGTAAGCGTAAATCACTATCGAACTAATTAATTAATTAACGAGGGGTAGGTGAACTGAAATTCCCAACAAATCCATTTCTCATTGAATTTTAGTCAATCATTTTAGATATTATATCTCATTATTCAATTCTTGAATCTTTTTATTTGCATAATTTTTTGAGCATAGGAGTATTAAAACAATCATCCAAATTTTGTTACTAAAGATTTAATAACTGAAAATAATAATTGTCAAATACAGTTTTCAGTGGAACGATACTCGTACTCACGTACATTATACTATTACTTGACATCGTGCACTTGCGATTAATTTTTGAGTATACAAAACCATATTTTTAGTAAGGATTCCACAGTTCAAATTTTGCTCGATCAGATATTCAGATGTAGATTATGCAGGATGTAAGCTTGATCGTAAAAGCACCAGTGGATCATGTCAGTTTCTAGGAGACTGAAACGACCTCGATTTTTTTTTCTAATCTTAAATCATAAATTCTAAATTACTAAATAAAATAATTTAACATAATCCTGAATCATAATATTTTAACATATGAAATCTCAAGTGTATAAAATAAAATCATAAATCATCGACTAACCAAAATTCCTAAATCGACCTTTATAAAGATCGGATAACAATAAAATTAAGCATAAAAATATCTCTAATAAAAATCTTTAATATAATCTTTAAATCATTTATCTATCTAGCTAGTACGGAAACATAAAGGTTCTCGGGTGTGTACAGCTGCACTCGGTCCACTCAAGCGTCAGCGCCTCCAATCAATCATTAAATCCTGCATCATACAAACCTAGTGAGTCTAAAGACTCAGCACGTTCTAAACATGATAGCAAATAGTACATATACAATCACATGCATTAAAATCATACTTTTATTTAAAATAGTTTTTGAACATAAATAAACCATATTAAATCATTTTAGCATAATTAAATCATAAATCGTAAAATCATTTTAAAATAACTTTAAGCATAAATAAATCTGTTAAAAATCATTTAAAATAAGCTTTAAGCATAAATAAATTATTTTAAAAGTAGCTTTAATCCTCATCATAAGTCATATATCATAAAATCATTTTAATCATAAGCTTTCAATCATAAATCATTTTGGGAGAAGTTTGATCCCTGAAAGTGACTAGCTTTTATCATTTGGTCGACTGCAGTCTTAGCTCCACATGGTCCATGGGGGTGGGCACTAGGCTCCACTATGGAAATACAATCTTCGGGATCTCTCTGGGGCCTTATCCCATAGACGGGGTCCCTCAGGGGCCTTGGCCTGTAAACGAGGTCCCTCTAGGGCCTTGGCCCGAATATGGGTTCCCTTTGGGGCCTTGGCCCTCGTGTCATCTCCACAAAAATCATATATCATTATATCATATCTTTTGTCACAGTCAATTCACATCCCTCAAAATATTTTTCCTTTTCTTTTAAAATGATAAAATAACATAGCTTTCCAAAAATAGCATTTTAAACAGTAAAAATTGCACAGCTTTACCATAAATCGTAAAAATACATATTATCATAAAAATCATCATTTTAAATCATATAATATCATTTATCATGCGAGTATTTTCCTAAGTGTAAAATGACCGTTTTGCCCCTAGACGTAAAAATTCTTGAATTTATCTTTTTCTCACTTTTAATGATATTGGATTATTCTAAATAATTATAAAGTTTAAATATAATTTTTCATAATTTTATAAAGTTTAAAACTAGGCTTTTCTATTAATTCTTTAATTAGTGTTTCGTGCGTCGATTAAATCTCGGATAAATCCAAAACTCATTATTTTGATCTCAAATTTTAAACATAATATTTTTAGTATTTATTCTACCGTTCCAAGTCATGAGCCACACCCGTGAACCCATGGATTCATTTTTAGCCTTTTAATTTTCGAATTTGACACCTTATCGCACCACCCGCGCCATCTCTCAATTTACTCGAGCCACGCCCAAGCCACCTCGAGCCAAACCCTATCCAACCCACCTAGGCACCCTACTGACCAAGCCCAGCCCAAAGGACCAGCCCCTAAGCCGCTCAAACTCGCCTGACACTGGATCCCAAACCTGCATGTGTGGTGCGTGTGACTCTTTGCAAAATCTAGGACTCCTAACCCAACTAGGACTCTCCCAGCCAAGCCACCACCCTGGAACCCACGCACGATGCTTCTGAACCAAGAACAACACTCCTGTGTGCTACTGCCCCTCACGCTCTCTTAAACCAACGGCCAGCCCAGCCACTATAGCCCTTGCCCATCATCCTTAGACCCTATAGGACCTACCTGGACCACCACCAATACCCTAGCCCACGCAGCAAGCCACACGACCAGCCTCAACGCACAGCAGAAACCAGGGCACCTCCATGTTCACCCACGTCTTCTTGAGCTAGCAGTGAGCCCAGCCGTTCCAGCCCCTGGCCCGACCCCTGCCCATCACCCTAGGACCCTGATGTGGTCCATCTAGCACAGCCCCTAGAACTCTCAGCCACCCTTGATCCTACGCGTGAAGAGATTCTTCACACAAGGACTCTTCCCTACCCACTAGCACGAACCCTGGCCCTCCTAGGACTCTTTCTAGGACCTAACCACGTCCCAACCAAACCCTCCTCAAAACCTGGTCGAGCCCCTAAACCCCATGCATAAGAAATGAACTCATGAAGACAACACACAAGCCAACAACCTACGGTTCTTCTCTTTATTCTTTCCTACGATTCCAGCTACCTTTTTCCTTTAAATTTCTCATGTTTTGAACATAATTCTACGATATTTTATCATGTATTGGCAGCGTGTCCGTTGGATTCAAAAACGATTTCAAAACAAGCGTGAAATCGATAAAACTTTGAAAATACGTAACGTAACGTAAAATAATCGAACACACGTATTTTTCATGCATAATCAATTAAAAACACACATATTATGATTTGTATGATGTTTGAAAGGGTTTAGAAAACGTGCCTTTGCGTTTATAACGCTCGAATATACGATCTTCGGCGAGGGTGTGACGTTGGACAACCGGACGACGAAGAACACAAGCTTTTCTTTTCCTCCTTAATCTCGAAATTCTTGGTGTGTGCTTGTGGGTGTTTCACGGCTGATTTATGTGTGAATTGTGTAGTTTTGCAGACCTAATACCCTTATTTATAATTTAATTAACATAATAATGGGCTTTGGTTTTGGGCTTGCAATCTTAAGGATAATCGAGCCTACTTAAATTAATTAAATTGGGCCCAATAACACTTAATTAATTAAATAATAAAGTTTATAAAATAAGTTTCCATAAAATAATATTTTTGATCTTTTAAAACTCTTTGTTTACCCAAAAGCGGATTCCCGAGAAAAATCGAGCTCGACTCGTAAAATAATTCGAACTCCAACATTTTTAAAAAAATTAAATCATTTTTAAATCATATTAGGAAGCCTTGCCATTAATTAATGAAAAATACATATTCTTGTCTTGGTAAAATCCTTAATTTCATGAAATCATGTCATATTATCATTTAATTATGCAATCATGCATTTAATCATATAATAAATATCATGTAAGCATTTAAAAGCAACTAAATAAAACAATTAAGCAATTAAAATATTTTTGCATGTATGTGGTTTACGTGGACTGATTTTTCGGACGTTACAGAGACAGACTGATCTCATGGTTCAGTAAGAAGCAAACATCCATAGCTACTTCCACAACTGAAGTAGAATATCTTACTGCTGGAAGCTGATGTGCCCAACTGCTCTGGATTCAGCAAAAACTGAAAGATTATGGGGTCGATGCTAAAGAATCGCCAGTATTTTGTGATAATACAAGCACCATTGCGATCACATACAATCAAGTTCTTCACTCAAAGACCAAGCACATTGATGTCAGGCATCACTTCATCAGAGACCACGCTTTGAAGAAAGCAATCAGACTGGAGTATGTCCCAACTGAACAACAAGCTGTTGACATCTTCACCAAAGCACTACCAGAGACTAAGTTTTCTCACTTTAGAAATATACTCGGTTTAATTGATTTAACTTGACTATAACATGTTTGTTGTCATTTTATTGATCAGTTAGTCTTTTATCTAGTGGTAACTGCTCAGTTAGTCAGTTGTCAGTTAATAACATTTCAACCAGTTAGTATCGGTTAGTGTTATTCGATTAGTATCAGTTTGTTTGCAGAAAAGTAACAAGACGACGATAAACTAAATAAACTTTTATTTATTAAAAAATAGTGCGTACATTGATAATTTTTTTTTAACCATAGACCTCCACGAGGATAACCAAGTGGTTAATCCCTCAGTGGAAGTCTTTAGGAAGCTCTCTAAAATAGCAATCTTTTTCAGAGTCCTCCTCTCCTTTATAAGCATCAGAAGGTAGACACCTTCATCAGTGAAGATGTCCACCTCATCAGCGACGCGAAGGTGCCGCCGATACTTCCTCATCGTTGCTACCCGTTTGGGGGTAGCAACTGATCCTCCCTGCTGGAAGGATTGGAAGTCCTGAAGCTTCAGCCAGAACAACAGAATCTTCTAAAAAACTTCGTCCTCCATTGCTGGTTTCCTTTCTTCTATCGCGGACTGCATATATGCTTCAACCATATCTGGAACACCTGAACTACTTGCTCCTGCCATTAGACTGATATTTATCCTCTTACTGATAATTTGTGATTAACCATAATATCTCTATTTATAGCCAAGGTTCAAGGCAACCGAAGAGACGCAATCATTACATTGGACGATTCATCTTCTGACCATAAGATCTCTTTACTTTAATTAAACATCATTTTAACCATCGCTTAAATATCCAAAATATAAAATATGCATCTATTAAGAGGGAATATCTGATTCAATCAGTTAACTGAGAAGAAAATAATCAGATGGTCTTCAGTTGATGTGACTCAGCTCACAACTGATCACTCAGTTGTTGGCCCAACTGATCTTCCTCAGTACGTTAACTGACCAATCAGTAATGATTCCACATTAACTTATGTGACAGACTGTTTACTCATTAATTACTGTCTTCTAATAAATAGTGGTTTGAAACGTGGCCTCACGAAGACCATTTACATTTCACACACACTTTTCAGCACACGTACACACGTTTTATTCAAATTTTTTTGGCTGACACGTGTCCATAATTTGAAACAGTCACGTACATATGTACTAAACCCACTCCCATTCAGTTTTTCTTTACGCTTATTTCAAAGTTACAGAGCAAATTCAACTCCAAGCATTCTCCTGGCAGAAAATCATTTCCTATAATGGCAAATCAGGCACCAGCTCATGTTCTCAATACTATGGAAATCGACTTCGCTTCAATCATGACTGTCCCAGACGAAGCTGTGAAGAACATCTTTCTCAAACTGGAAGCAGCTGGTCTCAAAAAATTTTTGGGATTATCTTCCCAGGAGATCTACCCCAAAGAGATTCACGAACTTTACACCAATGGCTATGTCACTAATACCGACACCATCGCTACTATTGTTAATGGTCAGCTGCTGATCATAGATGAAGAATCCTTCTGCAACCTATTTCAGCTGCCTACTTACGGGCTAGCCAACAGTTCTGATGTCAAAACTGTTGATATTGAATAAATGCAATCTGCACTGTCTGCTGATGGACGAAAAATCAAAGTTTTCGATCCAAAGAAGGAACTTAAGCTCGAAGTTCAGTTGTTGGTAGATATTGTAGCCAATGGGCTATTAGCGAAGGCTAGGTTCTTTTTTGCACTCACGTTGGAAAAGTTTCAGGCTATGACTGCTCTCATGGCCGATAGGAGACTGAACTGGAGGAATATCATTTTCAACATTCTAAGAAACATGTTTCAGTCGTCCAAACAATCTAAGGGATATGCAGTGCAGCTCAGCTTTTTGCTGAAAGTAAAAAGGTTGGTGGGTGATGATGCTGAGAAATCATCCAACTCAAAGTATTCAATGCTAAGAATGTCCAGCCGCCCAAGCCCAAACTGGATATGTCTCCTGAGAAATTTCTAAAGGTGAAAAAGGAGATAGGAACGCAGGATGCTCTCAAATCAGTCCAGAAAACAAAGAAGACAATCAGGAAGAAGATAACTGAAAGGATCGGTTAATAAGTGAAATGTGTTTAGAAGGGGGGGTTGAATAAACACTCAAAGATTATGTTCGTTTTTCGAAGGTTGAGTTCAGTTTAATGACAGACTGAAACTAGATACTCGTAAGTCAATGACAATTAGTTTAACTGAGAAAACAGTTGCGGAAGTAAACTGAATGAAAGATAGAATAACTAAAACAAAAGGTAACTGAAGTAAAAAGCACGCGATTTGTTTCTGGATGTTCGGAGAATGGAATAACTCCTACGTCACCCCTTCTATCACAAAGATAGGATTTCTACTAAAAGATTTTGATCGAATACAATGTTTGTACTGACCCACTTCAGTTTGGTCTTATCGATGCCACAACTGAAACTCTTAGTTACAACAGGCTATTTCTGTTCGTGACTGATCTTAGCACAACTTAATAATATAGCAGAGATTACAGTATCTAACAAGCTCAAAGATGGTAGCCTTGAATGCTACAGATAAAACTTAGTAAGAGAGTGAGCTTTTGATTTCAGCAGAGTAACAGCTTTAGTAAAATAGTAGTTCTTGTGTATTTTCTTCAGCTGCTCTGTTCGCCTATTTATAGGCTTCTCTTCCAACGGTAACTTGATATAATATTTGAATTTTATATCCGTTGATTTGCCACGTCGATATTCTTCTGACAATCGTACACTGTAGACTCTGAAATGCGGCGTTCCACTACAAGTTGCAGTCTGCTAGTACTGATGTCGGTTGAACATCCCTTTCATTTGATGACGTGTTAAGGCTGAGCGATCAGCTGATGAAAGTCGCTGATAAGCTTGCGCTGAGTGAATCAACTGATCAGTTTCCAACTGATCAGTCAGCTGTCTTCAGGAATCCAGTTAGGTTCAACTGATCAGTTTCTAACTGATCAGTCAGTTAACTTCGAAAGTTCAGTTCAATTGGATTTGGTTGCCTTGATACTTCACGTGATACTTCAGTTGCTTAATACGAATACTTGATCAGTTGGTTCCGTAGATAAATGGTTTGTCAAACAGCCGAAATTAAGTTTTCAACAATTTCCCTCTTTTTGGTGTTTGACAACACTAAGCAAATGATAACTGATCAGTTAAGCTTATAAACGTCCTTCAAATCGGTTGTAGATAAAATAATAACTTTCGTGTACAGATTCGTACAATGAAAGAATTAAATAATCTGTATAAGTGATTCCATGTACAAGTAAATGAATGACTGTAGCTTAGGTTTCTATTCCCTTTTTTTGTCAAACGCCTCCATTCTGATAGATAATCTTTTAACATCAGTTGACAGAACTTTAACAGAAGTGGCTACGTCTGATACTGCATTCAGCATAGTGGTTTGCATTAAGTCTATCTTTCGGGAAACAGATGTCTCCACGAAGTCAATTCTCTTGCTGATTACAGCTTGGGTGACAGAGAGACTTTCGGCTAAGCCTCTATTCTTTCTAATCTCTTCTATAGCACGGGAAAGAGAGGTCACGGTAGCATTAACAGCCTTCAGCTTTTCTGAGTTGAGTACTTCTGCATGTTCCAGTTTTAAAGTATGAGCGAGTTGAGTTCGCTGAATCAGGGAAACTTCAGAAAGTATTTTGTGCATGTTATTATGAATGTCTTGAATTTCTTCAAGAACTGCATCAAGATCTCCAGACGACTGAGGAGGTAATTGTCCAGAAGTTCCAGCTTCTTGTTCTTTAGAGACTTGATCAAAGACCACCAAGGTCCTGTCAGATACCACTGTCTCGGCCATGGTGTGTTCTAGAACAACTGAGTTAGTAACCTCTACTTGCGCTGGAAGAGGAGAAGAAGGATCCTGAATTGCAATTGAGCTGTCTTGCTGTGGAGGTAAATCTGTAAGACCTTCAGTTGGAGGATCATTAACTGGTGCTTCTTCCTGAGTATCAGCTGATATTTGGGCTGGCTCGTCAATTGGAATATTTTCAAAATTGAGCAACTGAGCCTCCACATTTTCAGCGATTTTTTTATCTGTGGATGGAGCTGGCACATCAGTTTGATCATCCTGCTGAACGGGCTCTTCAGTGAGGATAGGTGCCTCTTCAATTGATTGATCAGTCGAGTGATCAACTGATTCAGAAATGAGCTCCTCTGGTTGAGATTCATGTACTACGGACGGAATAATTTCATCAATATTTGCAAGTGTTAAGTCAGCTTCTGAGTACAATGGTGGATCAGCAACAGAGGTTTCAGGCACATCCTGAGCTTGCTCTTTATTTTGTGATGAGGGTCCTTGATCTTCATCTGAAGTCCCTCCATGAATGACTAATTCCTGATCTTGTTCCCAAAATCGTATCTGTACATGCAGGGAAGTAAGATCTGAATCCAACTGAGTAAGTACAGCTCGATCATTGTAGGCAGTTGGATTCGTCGGAATGTAGTTTGCTTTCAACTTTTCAACTAATTGAGCCAACTTCTTGGCTCTCATTAAATAAAAGGAATAATCTTTTCTTCCCAAAGCCTGCACAATGGTAGCAGCTTTGACTATTCTTAAAACGATGGCTTTCAATCTGATAAACCTTTTCAGCTGAGACTTCTTCTTCAATTGTTTGGCAAATGTGTGAGTTCTGTATGTGATTCAAGCCTCATAGGTTTTCAGTTGGGATGCTGCATAAGCATTGACCTGTTCCCAAACTAGGTCAATGTGGGTCTGAATAGCATTTGTTGGCCTGGGCTCTTCAATCATCTTGCCCTTGCCTTTCTCATCAGAAAGAATATGTGGAATGTTTAGACCCGAGCGAGTCGTTTCCACCAGTTCTCGAATAGTGACCCCTTTAGGTCGAGCCCGAGGAAAAATTGTAGGGCGATTGACAGTTTGTAGAGAAGATACTGCCCTGATATACTCTCGTTCAGTTGAAGGAGGCAACTGATCTCTTGCTGAAACTTCAGCTCGGATGGCCTTCAGAGGAATAGCCTGAATAGGCTGTTGAGCGTCGGAGGATTTCAGCCTTTCAATTGCTTCCAGCGAGACTAAATGCTTTGTTTTCTGAGTTCTAGGCTTTTTGGTGACTTTGGGAGATGGGGTTTTCTCTATTTCTGAGTCACTGACAATCAGCTCCTTTTTGGAGGACTTCAGCTGTGCCAGAGTTTTTACCCTTTTTACAGACTTGGGAGTAGCCTGCTGTGCTCCAATCTCCTTTTTGATGTTGATGAATTGATCAGGAGATAGATCCAGTTTGGCTCTGGGCGGCAAAATATTTTTAGCATTGAAAACTTTGAATTTCGATGATCGTTCAGAATCATCAGCCACCAGCCCTTTGACTTTCAGCGAATAGCTCAACTGGATAGCGAACCCTTTGGACTGTTTGGTAGATTGAAGCATGTTCTTCAGCATGTTGAAGGTGAGACGCCTCCAGTTGAGTCTCCGGCCTGCCATGATAATGGTAAGGGCCTGAAATTTTTCCAGTGTAAGAGCAGCAAAGGATCCTGACTTTGCCAATAACCCCTTGGCCACAATATCAGCCAACAACTGAACCTCATGTTTGAGTTCCTTCTTTGGATCGGAAACTTTGATTTTCCTTCCATCAGCGGAGAGTAGAGTCTGCATCTCTTCAATATCTGATGCTTTAACATCAGCAAGGTGTGCCAATCCATCAGACGGCAACAAAAATACCTCACCAAAAGATTCCTCTGATAAGGTCAACAACTGAACATTGACAGTAGATGAGATGCTTCCATCCTGATAGATAGATCTACTGGAGTAGAAATCGAAAAGCTCCTTTGGATAGATCTCCTGGGAAGATTGTCCCAAGATAGTTCGGAGACCTGCTGATTGAAGCTTCTGGAAAACATCCTTGACCTCGGCTTCCTTAATCGATAGGACTGAATCAAAATTGATTACCATAGCATTCAACATATGTGTTGGGATCTGATTTGCCATTTGATCTGAAAAATTTTCTGCGAAAAAGAAGGTGTAAATTTGCTTTTGCTCTGAAGAATTTGGATAAGCGTAAGAAGAAGAACTGAAATGGAGCGGGAAAGAGTACTTTTGTCCGCGACTGTTCGTATTATTGGACACGTGTCAGTCAATGAAAATTTTGCAGTAGAAAAACGTGTGTTAGTGTGGTAAAGACGTGTGTAGAAAATATGTGGATTATATGAGTCCACGATTTAACTTGTCATTTGCTGAAAGACAGCTTTAAATGCTTGATAGACAGTCACATCACTTAATTTGGAATAAAAAATGGTTAATTGGTTAACGTATTTGAGAAGATTAGTGAAATATCCGACTGAAGGATCAGTTGTAACACTGTGTCCTTTCAGCTGAAGATTGACTAACTTTTGTCTTCTCAGTTAACCTCTTAAAACCAATATGCCCCCTTAATAAATGCATATAAATATTAATCGAACTTAAGCAAGGTTAATTAATTAAAATCCTATGCTTGGAAGATTAATCGTCTGCTGCAGTGACTGAGCCCTTTCAACTTCTTTGACCCTGCGCTATAAATAGAAGTGGCTCAGTTAGTATAAAACACATCAGTTACGAATATTCAGCAGATAATATGGCAGGTGCAAGTAGCTCAAGACTTCCGGATATGGCTGAAGAGTTTATGACCGCAGCTCAGGAGAAACAAAAAGTCGATATAGAGGACGAAGTTTTTCAGAAAATTCTTCGTTTTTGGGAGAAGCTGCAGGGACTTCAGTTCCTCTATGAGTGTGGAGAGGCGAACACTCGTAGATTGTTGGCGAAGCTGAACAAATATAGAGAGCGTTTGCACGTCGCCGAGACAGTGAACCTCTTTGAGGATAGTTATCTCTACCAGCTGATGCTTTACAAAGAGAGGACTATTCTGGAGCGAATAGCTGTTTCTGATAGTTTTCTGAAGACTGCAACTGGCGAAGTATCCGGTTGGATGAAAAAATGGAGAGCTTTTGTTGAGGAAGAATACTTTGATGTAATCCGCAACAATTTCTTTAAATGCAGATTTATTTTGTTTCAGTGTTGTCTTTTATTTTTCTGAAATGGTTATTTACAAAAAAATGACTAACTGAATCATAATAACAAACTGACAAGCTAACATCAGTTAAGAATAGCACAAATATATAAACAACTGAGATATAAGCAAGGAGAACTAATTAAGATAAGTCTATTAAACCAAGTATGTTGCGAAAGCGAGAAAACTTAGTCTCGGGTAGTGGTTTGTTGAAGATGTCCGCTGCTTGCTGCTCGGTTGAGACGTATTCCAGCCTGATGTCCTTCTTCAGGGCATGATCTCTGATGAAGTGATGCCTGACATTGATGTGCTTGGTCCTTAAGTGAAGAATTGGATTATACGTGATAGCGATTGTGCTTGTATTATCACAAAATATAGGCGATTCCTTGGCGATAACTCCATAGTCTTTCAGTTGTTGCTGAATCCAGAGCAGTTGAGCGCAGCAATTTCCAGCAGCAAGATATTCTGCTTCAGTCATGGAAGTAGCTATGGATGTTTGCTTCTTGCTGAACCAAGAGATCAGTTTGTCTCCTAGAAACTGACATGATCCACTTGTACTTTTTCGATCAAGCTTACATCCTGCATAATCTGCATCTGAATATCCAACTAAATTGAAAGATGAGTCTTTAGAATACCACAGCCCAACATTTTGTGTGCCCTTAAGATATTTTAAAATCCTTTTGGCTGCTGAGAAATGTGATTGCTTAGGATTTGCTTGAAATCGAGCACACATGCATACAGCAAATACAATATCAGGACGACTAGCAGTTAGGTACAATAATGAACCTATTAAACCTCTTATAATGTCGCCTCAACTGATATTCCCCCTTGATCATTGTCTAGTTTGACTAATGAACTCATGGGAGTGCTTGCTGCTGAGCATGATTCCATGCCAAATTTCTTAAGCAGTTCCTTCGTATATTTGGTCTGACTGATAAAGATATCAGTTTCCAGTTGCTTCACTTGCAGCCCAAGAAAAAATGTCAGTTCACCCATCATGCTCATTTCGAATTTGTCCTGCATCAACTTAGCAAACTTCTCGCATAATTTGGGGTTAGTTGACCCAAATATAATATCATCAACGTAAATTTGAACAAGTAGAATATGATCATTCTTAGAAAATTTGAACAAGGTGTTATCAACTGATCCTACTGAAAAATCATGATCAGTTAGGAATTTTGAAAGCGTTTCATACCAAGCTCTTGGAGCTTGTTTCAGATCATATAAGGATTTGTTCAAATGATAGACATGATCAGGAAAAGTATGATTGATGAAACTTGGAGGTTTCTCTACATAGACTTCTTCCTGCAGCTGACCATTTAAAAATGCGCTCTTCACATCCATCTGGTAGACTTTGAAGTTCTTGAATGATGCATAGGCAAGAAATATTCGGATGGCTTCCAGTCTTGCAACTTGGGCATATGTTTCATCATAGTCAATTCCTTCTTCCTGCCTATATCCTTGTGCTACCAGTCTCGCCTTGTTGCGCACAACTGAACCATCTTCGTTCAATTTGTTCCTGTATACCCATTTTGTACCTATAACAGTTTTTGAAATTGGTCTTGGAACTAAGTTCCAGACATTGTTATGGGTAAACTGATTCAGCTCCTCTTGCATTGCATTTATCCAATTTTGATCAGCAAGAGCCTCATCAGTTTTCTTTGGTTCAAATTGTGATACGAAAGCTGAATGAATAAATAAATTAAGCATCTGATTTCTTGTTCTTACCGGATCAGATGGATTACCTATCACAAATTCTGGAGGGTGTGATTTCTTCCATCTGAGTTCAGTGGTTGTTGTATCCAAGTTGGTAACTGCTTCTGTATCAGTTGGAGCTTCATCAGTTGGCAGTTGTATATTCTCAATAGGCTCCTCCAACTGAACATCAGGAATAGCTTCCTGTTCAACTGGTTGTTCTAATACTTCTGGCTCTGGTGTTTGGAGGTTGTTGTGATTGATATGATTGTCTTCTTCATCTTCATCCTCCAGACTGATCTCTGTAAGTCTATCAATTAGCTCAACTGGATCATTTGGCTTATCAGTTAGAGTGTTTTCCTCAAAAACAACATGGACAGATTCTTCAACATTCAAAGAATTTTTATTGAAAACTCTATACGCTTTGCTAACTGAAGAATATCCAAGAAATATTCCCTCTGCAGATTTTGCATCAAAGGTTTTTAAATGATTTTTACCATTATCGAGAATAAAACATCTGCAGCCGAATATTTTAAAGTAGGAGACCACACTTTTTATTCCATGCCAGATCTCATATGGTGTTTTCATATGATTCTTATTAATCATCGATCTGTTCTGAGTATAACACGCAGTGTTTACTGCATCTGCCCAAAACCTTTGAGAAATGCCTGAATCAGCAAGCATTGTTCTAGCAGCTTCTTTAAGCATCCGGTTTCTCCTTTCAGCTACACCATTTTGCTGAGCAGTTCTAGCTGCTGAGAGCTCATGTTTAATTCCAGCATTTTCAAAAAAATTTGAAAGAATTTGATTGATGAATTCAGTTCCTCGATCAGATCTGATTCTGTCAATTCCAACTGATTTTTCATTTAATAATCTTTTGAAAAGCTTTATCAGTTGTGCAGCAGTTTGGTCTTTGGATTTGAGAAAAATAACCCAAGTAAATCTTGAAAAATCATCCACAATCACCAAGGTGTATTTCATTCCCCCTAAGCTCATGATTGATATTGGACCAAAAAGATCCATATGTAACAGTTCTAAGCATCGAGAAGAAGATTTACGGCCCTTGTTTTTAAAAGAAGATTTTACTTGTTTACCAAACTGACATGCTGAACAGATTTTATCTTTGACAAAGTCCATTTTGGGCAAACCAGTTACAAGATCGTGGTTACTCAGATATCCAATGGATTTAAAGTTCAGGTGGTTCAATCTCTTATGCCACAACCAGTTTTTGGAAATTTTTGAAGCAAAGAAACATACTGGTGCATAAGGTTGATTATTCCAACTGACTTTGTAAGTGTTTCCACACTGTTTTCCAGTTAGAATAACCTCATCAGTTGAGTCTTTGACTGAACAAGAGTGTTTGTCAAACTGAACTGAGAATCCGTTATCGCATAACTGACTGATACTAATCAGATTATACTTGAGATTCTCAACTAATAAAACATCATTAATCATAAAGTTACCATGGATAAGCTTACCCTTACCCACAGTTTTACCTTTGGAATTATCTCCAAAAATGATGTTTGGTCCAGTGTACTTGATCAGTTGAGATAATAGATCTGCATTTCCCGTCATGTGTCGTGAGCATCCACTATCCAAGTACCAGATTGATTCCTTAATTGTACCTGTTACCTGCAATCACACACAAGATATAATCTTTGGTACCCTTTTCTATTTGGGTCCTAAACTGATTAGTCCTTTAGGAACCCAGACTTGGATTAGTCTGACTGACTTTCCAGTTGCTGTATTCCAGATGGTCTTTCTCGATTTGTGTGTGTTTGGTCTGTAGTGTGCAGATGATATGTGATTTAGCTTTGTTCGACTGATTGTTCAGCCGATATCTTTTCTGAACCGGCTTGCTGTTATAGTACTTGGAGTAGCCATTTGAATATTTCCTGCTGAATCTTTTTGATGACTGACTGTGTGAGTCAGTTGAAACTTTTGGGCTATAACCAATACCATATCTTCTAGCATTGTTCGTACTTTCAGTAGGCTGTTCAACCAGTTTACTTGGCTCAGCTTGTTTTTGTACCATAACTGATTTGACAAAGTGAATGTATTTCCCTTTATCCATATTCAGTTTTAGTCGAGTATCATTGAGAATCATTTCATCTTGGGTGCTGAACCCTAAACCAGTTTTATCAGTAACTGATTTCTGTGAGTTCTGCATTTCAGTTAATGCAACAGATGATTTGTTCCAAGCCTGTATGAGCTCAGTTTGCTTTGAATTCTCAAGCGTCAACTTTTGAATCATTGATTGATTCCTGCTCTTTTCAGCATTGAGCTCAGCAATCTCCCTTTTCAGACTCAACACATCAACTGATTCATCAGTTTTAGTTTTATTGTCTATGGGATCAGTTTGCTTTGCTCTGGCCTTTTCAAACGATAAGGCAAGCTTATGATACTCATTAACCATGTCATGAAGAGTTGAAATAAGTTCATCTCTAGTGAAATCAGTTGAGCTGAAGTCAAATACCTGTTGACTGCTTGACTCCTCTTCTGTATCACCAGCCATTAGACACTTCACTTCCTCTTCACCATCACTGGAACTGCATGAGGTTTCTGGTTCTGACTCCTTGCTGTCAGTTTCTGCCCATTTAGATTTGCTTTCTTCAGCTAGGAGTACCTCATGCTTCTTCCTGGAAAACTTCTTATCATCCTTGGATCTCTTTCTATGCTCATATGACTTCTTTCTTCTTTCAGTCGAGCCCTGACTGTCCTTCTTGGGTTTTGGACAGTCAGCAATGAAGTGACCGGGTTTGCCACAGTTGTAGCAGCCATTTGATTCCTCTTTAGAATTATTTCTCTGATAATTCTTCTGGAAGTTCCCTTGATTTCTTCTCATGAATCTTCCGAATTTTTTAATAAACAATGACATAGCATCATTGCTCAATTGATCAGCAGACTTCTCGACTGAACCAGTTGGTTCTGTTCTGACAGCAGCTAATGCAGTTGTGACTGCTGGAGTGGAAGGCTCTCCTTCTCGAGTTCGAAGCTCAAACTCATTGGATTTCAGATCAGCGAATAGATCATGAAGCTCAACTCTGTTCAGATCCTTGGATTCCCTCATTGCCATGGTCTTTACGTCCCACTCCTTGGGAAGACCTCTGATTACCTTTAATGCAACTTCTTTGTTGGTATATACTTTTCCAAGTGCATTGAGTTCATTGATGATGCAGCTGACTCTTTCATCATACTCATGCATCGATTCTCCAGTTCTCAGCTTGATATTGTCAGACTTCTGCACAGCAACAGAAAGTTTATTCTCTTTGGTTTGTTCGTTTCCTTCACACAGCTGTATCAACTTTTCCCAAATCTCTTTAGCTGTCTTACACATCTTGATCTTGCTGAAGGTTACTTTGTCCAGTGTCTTGTACATTATATCCATTGCCACATTATCCAGATTTGCTTTTCTTTTGTCTTCTGTTGTCCATTCATCTCTGGGCTTTTCAATGCGGTGAAGTGCCCCTTCAGTAATAGCCACTGCTGTATTGGCTTTCAGAATCTTCATCGGTCCGTCAGTGATAACGTACCACATGTCATCATCCTGTGCAGCTAAGTGAGCCTGCATTCTTATTTTCCAATCATCGAAGTCCTCTCTGGAAAACATAGGGATCTTGTTCAATGAAGACATAATGATCAGTTTGAGAGTGTAGATATTCTGAGACGAGATATAACTGGGCTCTGATACCACTTGAAAGGATTGGTTAATAAGTGAAATGTGTTTAGAAGGGGGGGTTGAATAAACACTCACAGATTATGTTCGTTTTTCGAAGGTTGAGTTCAGTTTAATGACAGACTGAAACTAGATATCTCGTATGTCAATGACAATCAGTTTAACTGAGAAAACAGTTGCGGAAGTAAACTGAATGAAATATAGAATAACTAAAACAAAAGGTAACTGAAGTAAAAAACACGCGATTTGTTTCTGGATGTTCGGAGAATGGAATAACTCCTACGTCACCCCTTCTATCACAAAGATAGGATTTCTACTAAAAGATTTTGATCGAATACAATGTTTGTACTGACCCACTTCAGTTTGGTCTTATCGATGCCACAACTGAAACTCTTAGTTACAACAGGCTATTTCTGTTCGTGACTGATCTTAGCACAACTTAATAATATAGCAGAGATTACAGTATGCTAACAAGCTCAAAGATGGTAGCCTTGAATGCTACACATAAAACTTAGTAAGAGAGTGAGCTTTTGATTTCAGCAGAGTAACAGCTTGAGTAAAATAGTAGTTCTTGTGTATTTTCTTCAGCTGCTCTGTTCGCCTATTTATAGGCTTCTCTTCCAACGGTAACTTGATATAATATTTGAATTTTATATCCGTTGATTTGCCACGTCGATATTCTTCTGACAATCGTACACTGTAGACTCTGAAATGCGGCGTTCCACTACAAGTTGCAGTCTGCTTGTACTGATGTCGGTTGAACATCCCTTTCATTTGATGACGTGTTAAGGCTGAGCGATCAACTGATGAAAGTAGCTGATAAGCTTGCGCTGAGTGAATCAACTGATCAGTTTCCAACTGATCAGTCAGTTGTCTTCAGGAATCCAGTTAGGTTCAACTGATCAGTTTCTAACTGATCAGTCAGTTAACTTCGAAAGTTCAGTTCAGTTGGATTCGGTTGCCTTGATACTTCACGTGATACTTCAGTTGCTTAATAAGAATACTTGATTAGTTGGCTCCGTAGATAAATGGTTTGTCAAACAGCCAAAATTAAGTTTTCAACAATAACCAAGAGAAAACTAATTGTCAGTGTGTCCGATTCTGAAAAGACTCCTTCACCAAAAATCACCAAGAAACCCACGACTCTAAAGACAAAGCCTGTTGCTGCAATTCTGACCATTCCGACTAAAAGGCTAGTTCAATCAGGAGCCCAACAGCCCATCCAGGCGACTTCTCTGAGAATTGTACCAGCTAAACTAACAACTGAGGTTTAGTTACCTAATCCTGATGACCAATCAAAGAAGAAGAAGATCACTGAATCTGGTGATCAAAAGAAAACAACCAAAGTCAAGGCCCCTCTGATATCTGTAGCTGTTCACACTGTCTTAGCTTTTCCCAGACCCAAGGGGATAGTGATCAAAGAAAATATTGACTCTACGTCTTCAGGCTTGACTATCCCTCATGCCCTGATTGACCCAACCAACTCGGTGCAAACTCACATTGATCTTATATGGAAAGAGATCAATGAATTTTCCTTGAACAAGCTCAAAGTCTACAAGAAATGGGTCAGATTTAGAACTGAAGTGTTTGCTAAGTAACTTCAGAAGAAATCAGTTCTGAAGAGATTTGTTTACCTTGAAAAGGCTGTTCTGAATGTAGTCAAAGCTGCCTCAGTTGCACAAGATTTGTAGCGTGAGAAATATTTCTTTGATCAGATTCGAGCCCAGCAGTTATCACAGATGGTGGCTCAATTACGGTTGAACTATGATTCTATCAGTCCAACAGCTTTTAATGACAAACATGTCTATAATCAACTAGAAATGGATCTTATCATGCTACAGATGGAGATCAAACACTGGGAACTAGAACAAGAACTGACTATTCAAGCAGGTTCCCCAGATCTTTCATCATAAGAGCCCACTGAGCAGTCAACTCAACAAAAGTTAACCAAAGACCCAATTGCTGAATCTTCTCAGCAACCAACTGCTCCTCATACAACCGATGCACCACCATCATCTTCGACTGCACCTTCTTCTTCAACTGCAGATCCTAAACTTTATTCTAATGATGAGTTATCTTTGGCAACTCTTGACGAGGTTATCAAAACAGTAACCTCTGATATTCAGCTAAATTCATCTATAGCAGTTGAAGAAATTTTTGTTCAAACTGAAGAACCAGCCGAACAGGCTGATTTTGTTTGAACTCAAGAGCCAGTTCAGTCAACTACCATGACTAAACAGGCAATTTTAGAGAAAACTGACGAGGCTCAGCTACACTCAGTTGAAACTGATGCAGTACAAGCTGAAGAGCCAGTAGAAGCTTCAGCCTCTCAACCAACAAAAGATGGCCCATGGCGTATGTGTGTAGATTGTAGGGCAATCAATAACATAAACATTAAATATAGGCATCACATACCTAGACTAGATAATATGTTAGATGAATTGCATGGTGCTTGTATTTTTAGCAAGAATGATTTAAAAAGTGGCTATCACCAAATTAGAATGAGAGAAGGTGATGAGTGAAAAACTGCTTTTAAAACCAAGTACGGGTTGTATGAGTGGATGGTCATGCCTTTTTGCTTAACTAACGCTCCTAGCACCATTATGAGGTTAATGAACCATGTCTTGCGTGCATACATAGGAAAATTTGTTGTGGTTTACTTTGATGATATCCTAGTATATAGCAAAAACTTGGATGAGCATGTTAATCACTTGAGACTTGTGCTAATCACACTAAGGGCTGAAAATTTGTATGCTAACTTAAAGAAATGTGATTTTTGTACAAGCAAAATTGTCTTTCTTGATTTTGTGGTAAGCACACAGAGTATACAAGTGGATGAAGACAAGGTAAGTGCCATTCGAGATTGGCCAACGCCTACTACTGTTGCTCAAGTTCGAAGCTTTCATGGTCTTGCAAGCTTCAATAGGAGGTTTGTAAAGGATTTTAGCACACTTGCAGCACAGATGACGGTGGTAATCAAGAAGAACGTTCCATTCCATTGGGGCGAGGAGCAAGAGAAGTCTTTTAATCTTATTAAGCAGAAATTAATTAATGCTCCTTTACTTGTTTTACCTGATTTTTCTAATACTTTTGAGATTGAATGTGATGCTTCAGGTGTAGGAATTGGTGGAATGTTGATGCAAGGAGGACGACCGGTGGCGTACTTTAGCGAAAAACTCAATGGAGCCGCCCTGAACTATCCCACGTATGACAAGGAGTTCTACGCGCTTGTGAGGACTCTAGAGACGTGGCAGCACTAGTTGAGGCCTAAGGAGTTTGTGATTCATACAGATCATGAGTCTCTAAAGCACCTTAAGGGGCAACAAAAGCTTAACAAGCGGCATGCCAAGTGGGTGGCATTCATAGAGACGTTCCCCTACATGATCAAGTACAAACAAGGTAAGGAGAACGTAGTGGCCGACGCACTATCACGAAGGCACATACTATTTCTACCTTAGAATCTAAAATTTTGGAGTTTGAACATGTGAAGGAATTATATGTGCTAGATGAGGACTTTAAGGGTGTTTTTGAAACTTGTATGCATGCTCCACATGAAAAATTCTTTTTGCATAGTGGTTTCTTGTTTAGAGAAGATAGGTTGTGCATCCCTAAATCATCCATTCGTGAATCACTTGTTAGGGAAGCACATGGGGTGGTTTGATGGGACATTTTGGTTTGGCTAAAACTTTAAGTGCATTGCATGATCATTTCTATTGGCCACATATGAAACGTGATGTTGAGCGTGTTTGTGAAAAATGCATAACTTGTAGGCAAGCTAAGTCTAGAACACAACCACATGGATTGTATACACCACTTCCGGTCCCTAGTGAACCTTGGGTCGATATTTTTATTGACTTTGTTTTGGGGTTGCCTAGGACTAAGAAGGGGCGGGATTCAATATTTGTTGTTGTTGATAGATTTTCTAAAATGGCACATTTTATTGCTTGTCACAAAACGGATGATGCATCTAACATTGCGGATTTGTTCTTTAGGGAAGTCGTTATGTTACATGGCATGCCTAGGACTATGGTTTCTGATCATGATGTTAAATTCTTGAGTTACTTTTAGAAAACATTGTGGGCTAAACTTGACACAAAATTGTTGTTTTCTACTACTTGTCATCCTCAAATGAATGGACAAACTGAAGTTGTTAGTAGAACGTTAGGAACATTTTTACGTGCTATACTCAAGAAGAACTTAAAGAATTGGGAAGATTGTTTACCATTTGTTGAGTTTGCTTATAATCGTTGCGTGCATTCTACTACAAATTACTCGCCATTTGAAATTGTATATGGTTTCAATCCTTTGACTTCGTTGGATTTGATGTCTTTACCTAAGACTGAAAGGTTAAACATGGACGGCAAAAAGAAGACTGAATTTGTTAGGGGGTTGCATGAAAAGGCCAAGGCCAACATTGAGAAGAAAAATGAACAATATGCCAAGCAAGCCAACAAGGAGAAGAAAAGGTGGTATTTGAGAAGGGAGATTGGGTGTGGCTACACTTGAGGAAGGAAAGGTTTCCAGAGAAGAGACGATCAAAGCTATTACCTAGGGGCGATGGACCATTTCAAGTTCTAGAAAGAATCAATGAAAACGCCTACAAACTTGACCTACCATGTGAGTACAATGTGAGTTCCACTTTCAATGTTATTGATTTGTCGTTGTTTGATGTAGGTGATGAACAAGATTTGAGGACAAATCCTTTTCAAGAAGGGGAGGATGATGCGAACACGGTTGTCAAGCCCCAAGTAGAGCATGGGACCCTTTAGAGTTGCCGGATGGACCAATCACGAGGGGACGTCTGAAGAGGATCAAAGAAGCATTGAATGGGCTTATGAGCAAAGAAGACGGATTTACAAGCGAGGTATAGAGTGCTGACAGGTTCGTGATGTATGGGAATTATATGAACACTATTAAAGCATCCATGCAAAGCAAAGCACAAAATAGTACAGAAGACCTCGCGCACATGCGCCAAGATGGGGCGCGCATATGCGCGAGAAATACTAGATACCGAAGATTTTGGACAGAAGACTCCGCGCATATGCGCGGAAGAGGGCGTGCATATGCGCGCGGCGTAAAGGCTGAAGGCAGATACATTGGCGCATATGCGCGAGTTGGTGCACGCATATGCGTGCAGCGAAGATCTTTTTCCTAGTTTAGAATTTCAATTATTTTGGCAACTTATCTTTTTGATATCTTGATGATTATGTATATGGACGAAAATAATGAACAATTATTCAGATTATTATTGAGTTTATACAATAGTTTTGAGTCTTCTCTCAACTTTTTCAAGGCTTTAGCTTTGTTTTCAAAATCGAACTTATCAAGGTTTTTAACTTTGTGGCGTTTGTCGATCGTGTTTTACGCGGATTGTCAAAGACGAGTTCTTTGAAGGTTCGATTAAGTTTCGATTGTTTCTTTTGTGATTGTTTATTACTAAACCACGTAGTTTAGGGGTGAAAATCACGCATACACTTGAATCAAAAGATCAAGACACAACAAACAATCCTTGTTCGTTATTGAATTGAGGGCGCGATTCATATTTAATCGTGTTTGCTATTCGTTCTTACGAGGATTCATATCACTTCTTTTTGTCATCCATGTTTAACCTTTCACTCACAGGTAAAGACATCAAATCCAACGGAGTCAAAGGATTAAAACCATAAACAATTTCAAATGGCGAATAATTTGTAGTAGAGTGCACACAACGATTATAAGCAAACTCAACAAATAGTAAACATTCTTCCCAATTCGTTAAGTTCTTTTTAAGAATAGCACGCAAAAGTGTTCCTAAAGTTCTATTAACAACTTCAGTTTGTCCATCGGTTTGAGGATGACACGTAGTAGAAAACAACAATTCTGTGCCAAGTTTAGCCCACAATGTTTTCCAAAAGTAACTCAAGAATTTAACATCACGATCAGAAACAATAATCCTAGGCATACCATGCAACCTAACGACTTCTCTAAAGAACAAATCCGCAATGTTAGAAGCATCATCAGTTTTGTGACAAGCAATAAAATGCGTCATATTAGAAAATCTATCCACAACAACAAATATAGAACCCCTCCCCTTCTTTGTCCTCGGCAACCTCAAAACAAAGTCCATATAAATATCAACCCAAGGCTCACTAGGGACAGGAAGTGGTATATACAATCTATGTGGTTGTTTCCTAGACTTAGCTTACCTACAAGTTATGCACTTATCACATACTCGCTCAACATCACGTTTCATATGTAGTCAATAAAAATGTTCATGTAAAGCATTCAAAGTTTTAGTCACACCAAAATGTCCCATAAAACCACCCCCATGTGTGATGCGAACACGGTTGGTCAAGCTCCAAGGAAAGAATGAGAGCCTTTAGAGTTGCAAGAGGTACCAATCACGAGGGGACGTCTGAAGAGGTTCAAAGAAGCATTGAATGGGCTTACGATCAATTAAGGAGGGCTTACGTACAGGGAGCAATGTGCCGAAGGGTTCGTGATGCATGGGAGTGAGTTCGGGAACCAAAAGAATATTATTCAAGCAGTCCAGTGCCTACACAGACCCTCTTCCGGACCCCAGTACGGACCTGTACACGGGGTCCGTGTCCATTACAACCGAGAATGAAGAAATCCAGTGTGTAAGGTCTGCAAAACTGCAGTCAGATGTCTGCTGTGCTCCTCTTGATTCTTTGAGTAGACGAGAATGTCGTCTATGAATACTATCACGAGCTGATCAAGATACGGCTGAAATACGCAATTCATGAGATCCATGAAGATCGCTGGCGCATTTGTCAAACCAAACGGCATTACAAGGAACTCAAAGTGGGCATAACGAGTCCTGAAAGCAGTCTTGAGAACATCGGCGTCTTTCACCCTTAACTGGTGATAACTAGAACGCAGATCAATCTTGGAGAATATCGAAGCTCCTTGCAACTGATCAAATAAATCTTTGATCCTCGGAAGTGGGTATTTGTTCTTCACTGTAACCCTGTTCAACTCCCGGTAATCAATACAGAGCCTCATCGAACCATCTTTCTTCTTCACAAATAAGACTGGCGCGCCCCATGGTGAAAAACTCGGGCGAATGAACTCCTTGTCGAGAAGTTCCTGAATCTGCTTCTTGAGTTCTGCCATCTCTATCGGTGCTATCGGTACGGTGCTTTTGAGATCGGAGCCGTACCTGGCATAAGCTCAATAAAGAACTCCACCTCTCGCTCGGGTGGCATACCAGAGATGTCCTCAAGAAAACCGTCCAAGAAGTCCCTAACAATTGGGACATCGGAGGCTGACTGACTGGGTGCCTCGGGAACTGATACAAAAGTCGTTAAAAACGCCCGACACCCTCTACGCATGAGCTTCCTAGCCTGGACACAAGGTATAATACGCGGTAAAGGAAAGTAACTGTCTGGCTTGAATAAGAACTGCTCTCTCCCTGGTGGTCGGACTAGCACAGATCTTTGCTGGAAGTCAATCAAAACTCTGTTCTTTAATAGCCAGTCTATCCCCAGAATGATATCAAATTCTGGCATCGGCAATACGATCAGATCCGCATAAACAAGATTGCCATGAAGTTCAAGGTCTATGTCTCGGACCACATTAGTAGCTGTCAGCTCCTCTCCCGAAGGCAGTACTACTGAATAAGCTACATCAAGCCCAATGGTCTTGACCTTAAGAAAATTCTCAAAGATCTCTGAGATGAACGAATGAGTCGCCCCTGAATCTATCAAGGCATTCGTAGCTGAACCAGCTATAAAAATCCTCCCTGAAAGGTTGGAACATCAAGCTGAACCCAATAATAACAAGATCTACACTTATAGACATGCGAAGGTGAAAGTCCTCTTACCCTAAATTCCCGAAAATAACACTAATTAGAGCATGCAATCTTATTACAAATTCTAAATTCAAAACCTTAACCCAAAACATTAAATTTCAAATACAACTTAAAGCTTTGAGATACCTGTCATGAGCATCGTCTCTAGGTTCGTCTCTGCTGCATGGAGAGCAAAAACTCTGCCTTGGGTAGGCAGACTCCCCTGAGGGCACTCCTTCAGTAAGTGGTCAGGACTACCACACTTGTAGCACTTGCCTGAACCATATCTACAAACTCCAATATGGCGGCGTGAGCACTTGGCACAGACTGGATACTCCTGGGCTCTCGGGACTGCACGTCCCTGCTGCTGATGTCCTCTGTTCCTGGGTGGGCCGTGGAAAGACCTCTTATTCTGATGCTGCTGCTGAGGAGGGCGGTACGGCACTTGGACTGGTCGCTTGCCCTGGAGGTCTCTCTCAATATCATGCTGATCCTGCTCTGCAGCTAGAGCTCTGGAGACAGCGACATCATAAGTAGTAGGGCCAGCCACCCTAACATCACGGCGCAAGATCGGCCGTAGACCATCCAGAAAATGTCTCAACTTGGCTCCAGCATCATTGGCAGTCAGGGGCACAAAATGGCAACCCCTATCAAACTTACGGATAAACTCCATAACAGTCATATCTCTCTGCCTCAGGGTCATGAACTCCCTGGTCAACATGGAACGCACCTCGTTAGTGAAATATTTAGAGTAGAATACCTCTGTGAAGCGTGTCCAGCTCAGAGTAGCCAAGTTCAAGGCTACGGATGCTCCTTCCCACCATAAGCGGGCGTCTCCTCCGAATAGATAGGTTGCACAACGAACCCTATCTTCGTCTCCAAGCTCCATGAACTCAAAAATAACCTCGAGGGACTTGATCCAGCCCTCGGCAATCATAGGATCGGTCGTTCTTGAGAACTCCTTTTGTCTCATCTTCATGAACCGCTCATAGGTAGCCTCAGGTCCCGTCTGTCTGGTTCCCACAACATTGTTCCCCGCAAACTGTGCGAAGAACTGCGTCATCCCAGCTAACATCTGGGCGTCAATGTCCGGTGGAGGTGGAGGTGTATTTCTCTCATGCCTCTGGTTCTCACCTTCATCCTGGCGAGGCTCATCATCTCTTGTGCGCTCCAGAATGCGTCTAGGAGGCATACTATTCCATACATACAACCCATACGTAACCAACATGCATAATTCCGTTATTTCTTTAAATTTAAAATAAATATTGCATAATCGTAATCTTGACATAAAACATTTCATGAAAACATGTTGTTAAAATATTTCATGCTTTAAACGAAATGCGTAAACGTAAAACTTACAGACCGGAGGCGTGACTTCGTGAGCTTCTCGGGATCAGTAGTAGTACAACCCTTTACAAGAACATAGGCTCTGATACCAACTGTAGAGGCCCGTATTTCGTATTTGTAAATTTGCGGAATTATTTAAAATTTTTCTTTAAAAGCAAATAACATGCCTCATTCATAAAATATACTAATAAAAAGGTTTAATGTCAAAATAGCAGCGGAAGTGAATATCTGTTTCAAAAGAACTTCTTAAAATAATTCATCGTGATAAAATGTGTTTTGAGCAAAAAAAAAAGGGTAAATGAACTGAAGCATGAGGCACTCGGGTTCCTACTACTGCCGACCCAAGATGGCTCACTGGTCCCCGCCCTCAGTCCCGACCTCATCAGTACCTACAACAATCAAGTCTAGTGAGTCTAAAGACCTAGCATGCATATATCGTGAATAACGAGTATATATATCATAAAATCGCATGCAAACTAAAAATATCATAACGTAAAGCGTAACGTGAAAATCGTCTCATGAGTAATTATAAATACGTGCATAAATGAAAGTCGTACGTAAAATGTTTTCTCGATAGAGCCCTGTCATAAAATAACATATCATAATTTTTCTATAGAGATAATGTTCTACTCAAGTGGCCCATAACATAACATGAATCGTCTGATCAGACTAAACCACAGTATACTGGGTGGTAGAGATCATCACAGCCCTTAGACTGGATATCTGTACCCATACATAAACATAACCAGTCGTAAGTCACCGGATGAAGCAATCCCATAAGCGTAAGGTGGCCACAAGACATATCGCATATATCTCAAAAAATAAACATCTTATATTTTATGCACGTAATATAATTAAAATCCTGTTTATATTTTACCAATTGAGTTGGATCGTTCTCAGGCTCGCTGCGACCTAATTCTAACATAAGAAATATGCAAATTAACTTAACTTGACCAACACTTCATAACCGAACACAAAAACGAGACAATTACGCCCAACAACTTAGTATTCAACCATGACTTCGTACCAACCTGAACTGACATTGTACCATCATTTAGCCATGATTAAAATATACCTAAAATGATGAAATAATGTCCATACTAACTGAAATGCACGAAAATGGTGAATGGAGGCCAAAATCGAAAAACGGTCTTTTGAGAGTCACTTTGGCACATTGCACCGTAAATTCTCGTACGACCTCTAAACTTAACCAAATCACAAACGGCCAAAAACATGACCTTCCTAACTCATTGAGGTACTGTCTAGTCCAAGACCATGGGCTAAAAGCCAACCTAGAACTCGCACCAGCCTCCTGAACAGAACCCAAGCTGTTGTCCAATTACAGTAGAAGCACTTGTGCTTGCATCGCTTCGTTTATGAGGCTATTGGCCATTGGGGCTTAAACCACCGACCAGAGCCTCTTCCCAACATCCTAAGGTGTGGCTTGAACCATGGCTAAGGGCCCTAGGCCAACCGCAATCCAAGAAACACCCAAGACAACCCAACGATTGAAACCGATAACACCAAACAAATTCTGTGTTGTGCGATGGTGTGGATCGCTTGCTGTCTTGGGTCATTCCAGTGGTCATTTGATCGACCATGGCTTGATCTAGACATCATGAGGTATTGTGTGAACCATGGCTAAGGGCTAAAAGCCAACCAAGATCCACCCAACACCATAAAATCAAAACTCACTCACCCAAAACAGAAAAAGAAACTGAGGGACACTTGAGTTGTTTTGCTTCAAAAATTGATGGGACCATGAACCAAGCCTTGAAAGGCTGACTTGGTCACATCCTAGACATGCTAGGGAAGGGTTCTAACCATGGTTACAGGCCCTAGGCCAACCACAATCCAAACCCTCACCTTAGGCATCCAAACAACAAAAAAAATTGAGACACATATTGCAACTATGGGGGAAGTTGCAGTCAAGTCTCTTCCAAACGTGCATGGGCTGGAACCAACAAACCAACATGATCCTAACCCACCATAGTCTATTCCTAGATGCAGCCTTGAGCGCCTGGAACCGAGCCAAACCCTGAAATAACAAAAACAATCCAACCCGTGAAGCACAAGGAAGGACCGAAAAATCTGCACTTTGTTTTCGAAAATTTCGTGACATAATTTCGGTTTTTGCTTCAAGATTCATGAACATAAAATGATTTAAAATACGTATATGACTTGATTGAAGAGAAAAAGATAATATAAACATGCCTTGAATTTGTTTTGAAAGAAAACAAACGATTACGACGAACACGGCGCGGCAGAGACGGAGTTCTCTTTTCTTACTTGTTTTCTCTCTTATTTTTCCTTGAGCTTCCCACGATTTTTGGCTAGTGAATAACTCTGAAATTTTCGATGGGAATGCAGGGAGAATGAAGGCTAGGAAATGAATGGAGTTTACTAATTAAATGGAGAGTTTAAATGGCAAATCAAATCCTTCTATCCTAGTGTTTGTTAGATAAGAAATGAGATGTGATATGATTCGATTTGAAGGGTGAGATGGCCGAATATTGCAATTCTTCACAATATGAATTGGATGAATATTGCAATTTTTCACATCAGGAAGATAACTTAATTTCAATTTTTTTGTGCCAACTAGATTTATAATTCTGTATATCTAACTTTCTATATATTCCATAGAACAAATATCATAATCTAAAGGAATGGTTGCCCACTTACCACTCGACCATGAACGCTATTTAAATATATTATCTTTTTTAATTTTCCATTCCCTGTTGTACTCAAAGAGAATAACGGTTGGCATAACCTACAAAACATAGATAAGAATATTATATTATAGACAAAATTATTTATTTAAAAGAATATTCTATGTGAAAGATATGAGTGCCTAGGCGCTACAAACTAGCGTCGCAGCGCCTGAATTTGCGAAGCTCAAGCGCCCAGGCACCTAGGCTCTACCTATACTGCGCCGCAACGTTAAGATCACAATATGCAACACTCGACCCATGAATTGCAACACATACACATCACTCGACCCATGAATTGCAAGCTCAACCAACACATTTTCAACCTCAACCAACACATCACTCACGACCCAGACCCAGCACACACGACCATGCTCGACCCACACATATTAGCACACTCGACCCCACACCATCACACTCCATCAAACCTCAACCAACACATCACTCAACCCACACACACAAGGTGTGAAGGGCTCGACCCACACTTCACACCTGGGTCGAGGGGTGATGGGGAAACAAATATGCTCGACCCACACACGACCCACACGTTCTCGACCAACACACGACACAGGCCCAACACACACGACCATGCTCGAATCACACATATTAGCACACTCTACCCCACACCAGCACAATCCATCCACCTGCTCGACCCACACACTTAGCACACTCAACCCACACTACGTTTCTCGACTGTAAATACTCGCACAACTCCACCCACAAAAATTCTAACAAAAAACAACCAGAACTAAACTGAAACAAATCTAGTCACTACAACATAGCATTACAAGTATATACTTATTTCTCTTACAAAACTTCAAATTTTCAAATGATTTTTGATTATTTTGCTGTGAAGAACACAAAAATAACTAAATGAAACCCTGAAATCAGAGACAATATCAATTAAAAAATATTTTTTAAAAAAGTAAAATCTAACTAACTAATTAATGAGCTAATCATTGAATTCACCTAACTAAGAGGGAGCCAACTCCCTTTCCTTGATTTAAAAAAGTCAAAATATCTTTTATTTAATTAAATTTTAAGTGGATCATATATTTTTTATTGACCCTAGAAATTGGCTCCTTAGTCAATCTCTACCTCATTAGAGACCATTTTGATAATAATTACTATTATCAATTAATGATATTAATCAATAATTTTGAGTAAATTAAAAAATATATCACTTAAAATTTTCCTTTAACATTTACTAGCTAGAATATAAAATTTTAGGTTGAACTTCTTAATTTTGACAAAGTAATCAAAAATATTTTTGATTTTATAATTGAATAAAAAATAGTATTAAAGAAGAGTTAAAATTATGAAAATATAGAGGTATTTGAGGAACACCTTGAAATACTTCAAACTCTTAATTTTGACAAAATAATCAACAATATCTTTGATTTTATATTGAGCCATAAATAGTATCAGAGCACATGTAAAATTATGAAAATACAGAGGCATTTGAGGGAACACCTTGAAATGCTTCAAATCGGTTTCCATAAGTTTACCCTAAACGCAGAAGTAGTGGCCAGGCTACAACAAGTTGATAAGAGCATTGTATATGATTGTATAACAAGTTGTTTACAAGCTTATATTCATTTACTATCAGTATTGCAAAATTCGATTCTTCGTGCTATTGAGAAGCCACAGATTTCCCAGATGGAGAGTTTTTTTTAGTACAAAGCTTTATACCAGAAGCACGGAATTCAAGTACCCTAACATAAGTGCTAAATCGGGATCATCTTTAGATGAGTCTGTCAAAGTAAAAATTTAAGCTCCAGATCTTTATTTAGAACCTTCAAGTCAACCCTTCACCATGAGGATTGAAGAGGGAGAGATCAACCTTAGACATCAAAATGATAAAGGAAAATCTAAAGTCGTTATGAACGAGCTTATAGTTTATCTATTTCATGTATATCAACATAACTGAGATAAATTGAGAATAATAATATATATCAACCCTGCCAGAATCCAAGTTGATATAACAAGAAATTATCTTGTGATATGGATGAAACCAAATTATTATCACAATGAGATAAAGACATGATATGAATTTGAGGCTCTTACCTTAGTTTATAGTACTTCAGTAGCTTCCTAAAAATATCAGCACTACTTAAATGGATTCAGGAAGTTTTTCATGAAACATATGCAAATAATAATCATTTGTAAAGAGAATATATTATGGAGCTTTACTTTTACAATACGTCATCAAAACCATCCAGGAAAGACACACATGAAGCTTTTTTACTTCATCAAGTTGAGAAGACCAAACATGAAGTTCATCAAAGATCCTCTGGATAATGAAACACATCTTGTTTCATCACTCACTGAAGACGAAATCTCCACTAGACGAGCATGAGGATTACGAGTCTGTCTCACAAAGATGAACAAAGTTAAGTATTCATTTAAGTTTTATCAAAATTTTGTAAATGAATATTTTCTGTTAGATACCATGACAGAAAAATCTACAAGCTTTGCAGAAAAAATATTTGAAAATAAAATAATCTTTTGTGGAACAGTAAGATACCGGGGAGTAAAGAAACTCGTCGAAAATTTTGTAATATGACTCATGTGAAAAGATGGTCAGAAGAAATCTGCGCAATATTCCCAAACCAGAAATATCAAGAATTCGGGAAAAATTTTCGATCCAGATTCGACGGAAAACATAATGCGAAGATAAGTCCAAGTGTTGAAAGTCTCCACAAGTCACGTTTTCCTCAGACCATACAAAAGCAAAATATTTCTCGACAAAGGTAAAGAAGACATGTGATCTAACAACTCATTAGTGGAGGATGTACCACTCAACCACCACAACATGACAGACCACTAACTAGTGGTACACCAAGTAAAAGATTTTGTCGGTCACAACTGGTAAAGAAAATCACAAGTTTTAAGTTCGATTTAAAATGCACCAAGACTTCTATATATATCAGATAGAAGAAAGATGAATGTGACATTCAATCTCTTTACTTTTCTTTCAAAATAAATTTTTAATATTTTCAATTTATATATGTTGTGATTCCAGCTACTATAAGTAACTAAAAAAATTTATCATCCTTTACTGAAGGTTATTATGTAAAAATATACTGTTTGTTTGAATAAAAGAAATAAAACTTATTGCTCCTTTCATGGATTATTTTAAAAATTAAACTTTTTTATTATACATCATGCGACTGCGTGGTTAGGTTATAATTAACAATCTGTAAAATCCGGTGGATACAACCCGAAGAAATTCTTGTCAAATAGATATATGTTTAATTTATTATACGGATGTATGATGCGCTATAAAAAAAATCCTCATATTCATGGTTTATAGACTGTAAACTTTTCATAGTCCTGTGTCTTTGGGCATGCTCGATAGATATAACAACGTCATGTACTGAAAAAGAAGCTTAATGATGATTTAGAAAAAAATTAAATAAAGCAAGGAGTTTAAATTAGCTTTTGATACACAAAAGAATAAAATCTAAAGGAAAGGTTTGTGAATTTATTTGAAATTTGCCCAATAATTTTTAAATTATTATAACTTCAATTTTATCATTATTATTATTATCTTATAAGTCATAAAAATTTATACTGTTTTAAATAAATTTAATATATATATTTTTTTTAATCAAAGGATCCATTTTTTAAATTCGAGTGGACCATAAAATTTTAAACTAGACAACTGATGAGGCCAACGAACGAATTGCTAGTTGGCTGCTACTGGAAAACATGTAATCAACACGGCAGTGAAAGAGAATCTTCTCCATTTACAGTAGAGGTATTTCCAGATGCCATTGTTGGAAGAGCGACACGTGTTCTTCAAGACAAAATGCCCAATGGAATTCACCGCCAACCACACGACAAACTTCAAAATCCACACCCACTCTCGATTATCACTCTTCCTTGTCCACACAAAAGAACCCACCAAATTCACCTACTTATATTCCACAAACGCCGAGAAAAATCCCCATTTGAGAGGGAGGAATCATGGGTCAGGAGGAGGAGATGGAGAGGGATGAGGGCGGTTTGGTGGTGGTGAAACCAGTGCCTAAAAAGGGGTTTACTTCGATGGCGATCGACTGGTTGGAATGGGCTTTTGTGAAGCTCATGTATGACCCAAAACAGCCTCTTCATTATCTTTCGGGTAACTTTGCACCAGTTGATGAGACACCTCCTTTCACTGACCTTCCTGTCAGAGGAACCCTCCCAGTGAGGTTATTTTGATTTTGATTTTGATTTTGATTTTGATTTTGCCTTTAACTGATGAAAAAACGTGCGCTTTGTTTTTGTTTGAGTTTTGTGCCTGTTTTTGGTTGTGCATTTAAAAAGTCTGTACCTTGTTGTCAAATATGGATTAGATTGTTATTGATGCTAGTTTAGCTTGTTTGTTTTGATTTTCTATGGTTTTCTGGAGTGATTTTTACTTTGGGCATGGCCAAATCATCTTGAAGTCTAATCTTCATTTTAATGCTGCCACCCAATTTTTCTTCAATATTGTGCTTTTGAACACTCATTTGCAGGATGACTTGCTGGCATATTCAAGTTTGAGGTGAAATTTAGACAATTAGCCTATATCGGCCACCATTTTTTTTATACATAACCTATCCTAGCTTGTTACCGTAATAGACATTCTTATCTTTAATTTTACCTAAACTTTCATCTACTTCCACCAAACATTTTTCCTGCACTCTTCATCAATGCTTTTGTTTTCCTCTCTTCAACAAACCTCTATGCTCAGACCTCATTTTTAACCATCGGTGATCCTATACCATCCACGTATTTTTTGGTTATGTGTGCAATATCGTCTCCAACATTTCATCCTCTCACCAAATAGATAATCTAGTAGCTTACTTTGTGGAAGTTGACCCTGTGTGCCAACTCCATAATCACTTCCCCCATCAATGTGTTAAGTCGTAGTTGGCTCACAACTCTCCCTCCTACGTGAGTTATCTCCATAATTATGACTTTTTGTTGGACAGTTCCCTTATCTTGTCGAATAGGATGATGTCATCTACGAACGATAAACATTATAAATTATCATGCCAATGCAATTTGCGCTTTAGTTACTGTTAGTCACACTCTATTTAATTTAATAAAAATGTTTCTTAAAGTAGGAGACATGCACCTTCTATCTCAATTTTTTTAAAAGTAAGTTCTATTTACAGTAGTTTTACTCTTGTAAACCTTGGTTCAATTTGATAGTTTAAGTGAGAGAGGATCCATAGACAAGAAGCAAAATTTGCACTTTTTCGGGCTTAAAGACTTCTCTAGCATGATTTATATCTCTAGAACTAGGTGCGAGCATCGGGTCGGGTACCGGACATGTCTTGTAGTATATTGTACCACCCAATCCTGAAATATAATATTTTGGCTTCTCGATCTTCTGGTATCCGAAATTTATATTTCTTTGATTTTGACGCAAGGAGACAGCAATAGAAAAAAGGATCTGGGCAGCTTATAGAATCAAAACAGACAAACATCAAACACTTGGTGTTCAAAGAAAACAAGTAGTTGCTGGTATAGCATGGGCGAGGAGCCAAGGAGAGACAATCAAAAATCCTGCCAGCAATGCACAACATAGCACCAATATGCAGAAAATAAATACACCAGCAATGCAACCCAATTATCAAACTAGCTTGTTTGGTGCTGTTAATGTTTAGAGATTTCCTAGATTACAGCCAACATAAGACATCATAGTGCCCAATTATTCCATTTTCCATGAGTGAAATTCAAGATATGGTAGGCTAACAGAGAATTTAAATAATTAGGTGCAAACATAGATGAAAACTGATATGAAAGTCGGTTCAGAACTTCAGATGCACTACAGATCAATATCCTCTTCAATTATAACGTGTTTTTATGTTGGAGAGACTAGGGTAGAGGTAGCACTGTCACTTGATCCACAGGCTATAACCACAAGCAGAGAGGGTAAATGAAGGCGACGAATGAAAATGAATGAAGTAAAGGTGGGAACAAGAAATATAAGGTTAGGGTTTAATATGTGCGGGACTGGAATTGATAAGTAAAATACCCGAACACTAACCCAAGTTAACCGAACCCAAATTTTTAAAAAATTAACCGATTCGATCGCTTGGGGTTGAGTACCCAATACCCGATTAATAATGTTCACCCTACTTTAGACTGGATTCTCGATTGAAAAATACAGCAGTTTAGCACAACTCAAGCTCAAGCTTGCTGAATGTAGGGACAAGCACTTGTCATTGTACCGAAAGCTATAAATGATTATAATGTTGCGACTCGGAATTTCTAAACCGTTTAGTATACCATATACCATGTTGAGATCATTTTCCACAATAGGAATTCCAGAGGATTGTACTATCCAATAACCCTCTTTTCAACTATTGCATCAATTTGCAGCCCATAGAAGTTGAACACATGTTCTTGGCTTTATAGACCAAGTACTTCGCACTCTATCAAAAGTTCTAGCTGATGACATTTGTATAGATTAAATTAGTTAAGTTGTATAGCAGTCCAAGAACCAGTTTTCAATCGTTGTGGTGAAATAAGTAGCTAAGGATGATTGTTGCTGCCTAACCTTGAATTTTTCTGGATTTTTTTCTCAATGCTTGAGTTCGTTCGAGCTTTTCTGGAACCTCGGCTTGGTGTAGCCCCAAGCGTGAGCTAAGACCATGTATCATGAAATTTAGTAGGGTTCCATGCTTATTCTAACCTAACTTGTGATCAACCATTGTTATGAGCTAGGCTTGGTTTGGTTGGTTTTAGAGAACAATAAATTTCATAAGTATTCAAAAATATATTTTGGAATTAGATATCATATTATTGAGATGATAGGATTAATTGTGATCGAACTTTAGAAAAAAGGTTTTTAAATTACTTGTATAAACAGATAGTGATTGTGATATAAGTTAAGAGAGAATTAGAAGTTTTAGTTCTCAAGTCATTGAGTCATTAATGTATATCTTTATGACAGAACCACGTAAATCCTGTGTTGTAACACATTCGGTCTTCACTATATTCCTGCCAATTTATAATTCATGTTGTCAAGTACAAGTTTTAATATGTTGATAAATATGTTATTTTGCTTCAGGAATGCCTGAATGGTGAGTTTGTGAGGGTTGGACCTAACCCGAAGTTTTCTCCCGTTGCTGGATATCATTGGTAATCCTCTCTTTAATCAATTATTTATTGTGACCCTCACATGATCTTATGTTGTGTTTGTGAAATGAACAATGAAACACCAAAACTCCAGCTGCTTACTTGGCTCTCTCTGCTTAATTGATGAAAAATATTTTCACCCTCAGCACATTATTTCCTTGTTTGTGTAGGTAACTGTAACTTTAGTTGTGAGTTGTAGTGGAATATATCTGCTGATCTGATTTTATCCAATGATTTCTTTACCTGACCTTGTTTATTCTCTATGCAGGTTTGATGGAGATGGGTGAGTGTTATAAATTCCTCATTTATCTCTTAGTTTTTGTAGCTAATTTTAACCAGGATGGGATGTCTCCTCATCCTTTCTCATCCCGTCAAATTAATTAATTATCCATTATTCTGCTGAAACTTGAAATTACAGGTATTGGAGTTCACAACTTTCAAAATAAAAGAAGCCACTTTTTCAGTGATTTTACATTCTCAACATTAATTATTTCTTGGCTAGTATGACACATTAACAACAAAAATCATATATTTTTACAGCAGTGAAAATCTTTTACTAATAAACTTGATTTGTTTTCTGATTCTACGAGTATTGACAAGATCACTGATTATGATTGATGGCAATCAATAAGCCTTCCTGGAAAATATTTATATATCACTCTTATGGATTGTACTACCTTTGTAGATTTGCCTTGTCCTGATATGTTCCAAACTTCTCCTTTGGTAGAACTTCTATATTACAGAACACTGAGTGCACTAGAAATTGCTGATTTGTAGGCCTTTATCATATTTTTTTTAAAAATTAAACCATGTTGTCTCGTAGTCGGCATGCATAACCTTGTTGTTGTGTGTCTTACATCTATGCAAAAGAAATATGTTCATCAAAACAATCGGCTAGTGTTGGTGGGTTAATTGTAAGCAAGTCTTTGAAGGAGACTAAAAGACGTGGATTTTGCTGTACCAGGTTATTCTGTACATCAACTATGATCAATTATAATTTCCAGTCTAATGTAGATTGTCGATCACTTGATTTCTTGGTTGAATGTTCGGATTTATTTTCAAGAATGCTTTGAGCATTTTTTAGTTGTTTACCGATACTATAGCTTTGACATCTCGCTTTACTGTCGTTATACCATTTAAATTATCAAACTGCTTTAAGTAAGCATAACTATTAAGTTTTCCTACAATAAATGTTAGCAGAAGCGAAAGAAAATTTATGAAATCTATCTAATGTTTTTCCCCCAATTTTACTGTCTGGAATCTTCTTTGGCTATTTGTTTGTTGCCTTGCCTTGATTAAGAAATCTTCATGTTCATTGTTTTCTAAACTTTCCCACGTTTAAATACCTACTCGGGCATTCTAAGTCGTGCATTATTGGAATTTTTTACTTCAATGGTATCAGACATACTTTGAACTTCTCAACAGACTGATTATTATACCAACAATGTGCCTTTTATGGTGCTCTATTTTGCAGAATGATTCATGGAGTGCATATTAAAGATGGAAAATCTACATATGTCTCTCGCTTTGTGAAGACATCACGCCTTAAGCAAGAAGAGTTTTATGCGAGAGCTAAGTTCATGAAGGTTTGCATGGGGATTATGAATTAGTGTAAATTCTAGAGAGAACATCTTTCATTATCTTGAACTCATTTCTCTTTCGTTTTTTTACCATGAACATATCCAATGGTAAATAAGAATTTCTTTAAATCCTCTCTAGTTCTTTTTTCTTTTTCTAATTACTGAACCTTTGATATCAGCATTCCCTATTCGTTCATCCACAATGTATCTAAATTGTGTTTGGGTGTCTTTGATGAAACGGAGAGAGAACCTTTTCACTTGGGTGAATGCAATGGCTGGACTTACCTATCCTATGAGGAGTATATTCCAGGATTACAATGTTGAAAATAATGATGTGTTGTTAATATCGTTGGGCCTTGATGGCTAATGGCATCTACCATGTTGGAAAACTTGGTCTGTCAAAGAAATAACTTAGAGAGTTGTGAGGAGCTATTTTCTCTTCTTGTTCCATATAAAATCAACCCGGAGTAGTGGAATAGGAAAATAAAATAAAGATAAATAAAGAAAATAAAACGATATCCTAAGATGCATGATTAACATACAGGCTGTTCGTCTAATTGCCGGAAAGGCTTTCGTACACAATAATACATGCCATGGTTTAATCTCTCTTTATATATAATAAATGTGTGTGTGTGTGTGTGTGTTCTTGAAATATAGGGTGTTTAGCACATTTGTTTTGTAGGTGCTAAATATTGTCCCTATGATTTGCAGATTGGTGACCTGAAAGGAATGTTTGGACTTCTCATGGTCAACATGCAAATGCTTAGAACAAAGCTTAAAGTACTGGATGTTTCCTATGGTCATGGTACAGGTAATAAATCATGATTGTTTGTCACGTGTAAACGGTGGTCTAACCCCGCCCCCTCCCCACACACACACACACTCCCTGCTTAAATTAATGAGTTAAAGTTTTGGTAATTATCATAAATTATAATAAGATTTATATATTTGGTTGCTGATTTCTAAGATGAAGAGTGTTCCTATTGCAACCACAAATTCTTTTCAAGATATCAACAGATGTGACAGAAGATGGAAAAAAAAACTGAAATGTATAAATGAAAATTTCTATTCCCAGTGGTTAGCCTCTGTACAAAGAGACACTCTCTTTTCCCTAGCTGCTGCTAGTACCCACAAACTCAGAAATTGATTATAACTGAATGCCTACCACTTTCCTCTGCTCATATTTTTATTCTCTCATTTCCTCCCCTTCCACATGATCTATAATTAACCATGGGCTTCTCTTACTTGGTCCTTGACTCTTTGCTTGTTTAAATATCTGGGCCCAATAGTAATTGGGTCTCTAACAGTTCATATTTTTTTCAGCTAATACTGCTCTTATATATCACCATGGAAAGCTGTTGGCACTCAGTGAAGCAGATAAACCATGTAAGCTTGCATTCTACTTGTTTTCTTTTCTTATTCTCCTTTTGCTCATTCTATGTTTAATTAATGCCCTCTGTCATAGGACAAAATTTGATTCATACCAATAATTTTGTGTGGTTTAAATCACTCATCGGTTTTCCTCAGTTTTTTTTTTGTGATTGTAAACGAAAATTTTTTATTAAAATAAGAGAACAAAGTACAAACAAGCGGATGAGAAATCCGCAAACAAATCAAAAATAAAGAAACATATTACACTATCATCAATAGCATAGAAATTTCCAATCCCTCATTATGTTTGAAATACAAAGGTAGTTAAACTTTGGCAACTTTGTCGTCCAACTCGCGAATCTGAATTTAATTTTCTCCCAGACCTCATCTGTGGACTTGGCTATGTCTGTGAAAATTCTTTTTTTCTGCTCCAACCAAATTGACCAAAATAGGCAATGCAAAAACTCCTAGTTCTCCTCTTGGTAAGTAAACCTAGCTCCAAAAGAAACATGTCCTGCGCCTTTCTTGGGAAGGTCCATTCGAAACCCAATTCCTGCAATACTTTTATCCAAATTTCGCTCGTAAACGAACAATGCAAAAGTAGATGGTCTTGATCCTCCTCTTTGTTCCGGCATAGGCTACACCATTGCGGGCTTAAAGCACAGATAGGTCATTTTTGTTGCAACGAATCGCACGAGAAAACTTGAACTTTATGCGGGATAGGTACTTTCCAGACATTATTGTAATACGAGGAAAAAAAAAGTTATTGATCAGAAAAAAAGAGTAATAGAAAGAACTAACAGAAAAAGACCCTAAAGAATCCCCCAACCAAATCCTAAAATCCTTGGTGCCCAGCTCCAGATTAACTATATGTAAGACCCTAATAAAGTGCTGAACTCAACAATTTCGACCTCATTTAAATCTCTTATGAAATGCACATCCCAGTCAAAGTTGGAGTTAACCAGGAAGTCCACTACACTGACCATAAATGCTTTTGATAACTTTTTTCCACAAGGAATTCCTTTCCACTTAACATCTTCACCACCCTCCCTAAAAGTGACTTATTCCTCAAGCAAATATTCCCCAATCCTAGACCCCTATCTTTAGGTTTAGAAACTTGATCCTATGCAACTACATGACCATGCACCTCCACATCGGCACCGTCCCACAGAAAGTCTCTCGTTAATTTCTCTATCCTTTTTGCCACCCGAATTGGCACTTTAAAGAGAGACATGAAATACGTTGGCATCGCACTAACACCGACTTTATCAATGTTAGGCGACCCCCCTTGAAAGAAACGTCTTTTTCCAGCTTGCTAGTTTCTTAGACATTTTGGAAACCACGGGTTCCCAAAAATCAACATTCCTAGTATTGCCACCCAACGGTGCCCCGAGATACTTAACTAGTTACTTCTCTTTTTTACACCCAATTATTGTGGCCAAACCTTCGACCTCCACTTCCGAATAATTTAATCCCAACAAAACCCTTTTTTCCAAGTTAATCTCTAAGCTAGTTTCGCACATGGACGTAATGTCTACAAATAATTGTCAAAACTTGTGTGATATGTTTGTTTATTGCTGTACTGTTTTCAATCTATTGCACAGATGTCATTAAAGTTTTGGAAGATGGGGATTTGCAAACAATTGGCATGCTGGATTATGACAAAAGACTGTCACATTCTTTTACTGCTCATCCAAAAGTTGACCCGATTACTGGTAACGGACATGTCCATTTAAATTCAACAGTAAAAGTAGTTTTTTAAGTCATTGAGTTAAAATTCGACAGATGCTAACTTATTTTCTGAGTTCAAACTATTGAAGTTATTTTTATCTCCTTTTCTGCTGTTACCTAAAGTACACTAAAAGATCGAATGACGCCTAAATAACAACTTAGATATAATAGTAAAAAGAATTCTGCTGCCATCATGTTTTCCTACTTCCAGCAGTTTGAAGATTCGTGTAAATTCTTTTTGGATTTGCTGGTCATGTGTGGTCCGTCATGCTACCAGTGTTGAGGCAGAATATATGGAATGCTTGCTGACAAGTAGAGTATGTGATATTAAAGAGGGTTCTCGGTTAGTGTTAATTTTACTTGATGCTGTAGGAATGACGCGTGATGTGAAACACATTGAGATGCGACACTGACTTGGATGACAATTGGTGGGCAATGAGTTGGTCATTTGACTACAGAATCTATCACCTAGTTTGTGATCTTTGGGTGCTTAATTGATAAAAATCAATGACAATGTTAATCAAAACAATTGATTGTAGTCATGGACAAGCTTGCGAAATGCATACGATGTGTTAAATTATATGTGATGTTAAGTTTTAACAATGGTATCTTAGATAATGAATTTGAGATGTTTATTTTTCATACTTTACTAGCAATGTGGCTTGCTTATCTGAACTTGTCATGCAGGTGAAATGTTTACCTTTGGATATGCTCATACTCCACCATATATCACATACAGAGTCATATCAAACGATGGCGTAATGCATGATCCAGTGCCTATTACTGTGTCAGAACCAATCATGATGCATGATTTTGCCATTACTGAAAATTATGCTATTTTTATGGATCTACCATTGTACTTCAGGCCAAAGGTGTGGTGATTATTTAAACATTATTCTTCTTTGACGTTAAAATTTGTTATGATTATAAATATATCTGCCTTTTAACTTTAAAAGAGGCATACCAAGATCATCTGACCCCTTGTCCTTTTGCTGTCTCGTTTTTCAAAAAAAAAATAAAAAATCCCACGTATATGTTGAATGATCTTCTAGATTCTAATGATACGATATAAGCATCCTTACTTGAAAATTTATGGGTAATCCTTTATCTATGACCAGCTTCTAGGACTTACTGCTTTTAGGCACTTGATGACATCAATAATTAGTTAGCATCAGTTCCCATGTTGTGTCATTGGCTGCATGAACTCATTCAAGCTTTTCTTTCACTAGCATATATTTATTGGTAATACTTTATCTATATGACCAACTTCTAGCACATACCGGTTTTAGGCACTTGTAAACTACTTATATATCTTATTATTTTAATATTTAGTCTTTCATATTCACTCATTCGGAAGTATTATATTTTCAGGAAATGGTGAAAGAGAAAAAATTTATTTTCAGTTTTGATCCTACTAAGAAAGCCCGGTTTGGTATCCTTCCACGGTATGCGAAGAATGAACTCTTAATCAAGTGGTTCGAGCTTCCAAACTGCTTCATTTTCCATAATGGTGAGCATCTATCTTGAATGTGTCATAAGTATGAATGCATGTCTGATGGAGGACCGAACAGACTTTGTGGATCCATATATGTTTATGCATGTTGATTTAACATCATCCCAGATTTCAGCTATTTACAAAAGCTTCTTTGATTAGGTTATGGATTTGAATTTCTAATGGATGGCTCAACATAAATTCCAAACAGAGCTTAGGATATACATTGTCAGTTCAACTTCACTATAAATTGGATTGATATTGTTTAGATCTTTCAACTTCACCATAAATAGGAATGATATTGTTTAGATCTTTCAACTTCACTAAAGAGGAATGATATTGTTTAGATTTTGGCATCTTGCTTTTGGTAATAGGAATCAGAAGCACATGTAAATGCTTGGCATGGGATAAAAAAATAAAAAACAAAAAACAAAAATGAAGTTCTAAGGAACATTAATTTTATTCACTAGTTGAATTTGGTCGATTAAGCTTGGAATATATGAGAGTGATCTTTTTGTTGGGAAAAAAGATATGGCTCGTGTACAGGCAAAAATATTGTCCCCTATTGATGCTTACAGACAATAGAAATTGTTTCTCAAGATATAATGACTACAAAATCGAAGAGGTAACAATGAAACTTCAAAACATAAGAAACCTCATACGAAACCACAAAAAAGTTTATAAATTCTCGATATTTTTAAGTGTTTATAAACTCTTGAATTTTATTCTATTATTGGATGTAAGCGTAGATTAATTAAAATCTGAATTTAAGATTTATGCCTTTAAAGTTTGAATCTAATAACTGTTTTTTAGAAATTGAATAATAGAATTATATAAAGGGATATAGAGAGAAAATTATATGATTGAATTAAAAAGAGAACAAGGGCTCCTTTTTATATTTACTGGAAAATTGTGTATGCCTTTGTAAATAGCCACAACTATTTGCTAATGGGTCACACTAATTGGCCAGAGAGGAGGGCATGTCCCTTCTGCTTGGCATCCACATGGTCAATGCGTAGCAAACTCATGGTATCCGTATGAACGTGTGGAGCTCCCATTGCACCCATCTGGAGCCCATTTGGCCTACCTGCACAGACTATTTGTCAAGCCTGAATCCCACCTGCATGGCCAATTCATGGAGCCCGTGTCCCGCCCTTTTGGCAGACACTTACAAATTTAATTTAGGGGTCCTAATCTAAGTCCCATTTGGCTTAAGTCCTATGCCAAAAAATGGCTGATAGCTTAACCAAACAAGCCTAAAGTTCAAAACTCAAGCCGAACTAACCTAAGGTTCAATGCTCAGGCGGTCAGGCCAAACCATGGACATAAGTAAGTCAATGATTATGCCAACCGAAGCCTCTATTTACGATGTAAGGTGCCAAGTTCCCTCACTTCGGTCATCGAGCCAACCAACGGCTCAAAACCGATAACTTCCCCATCAAAGCAAATCAAAACCAGTTCAAGGTCATATTGTATATCATAGTATAACTGTGTGACCTTTAGGGTTGTTTTCTGCTTTGGCATTTTCGGTCTTGACTCCTGACAAATCGTGAGATTCAATTGTTTGTCAGCAAATGCTTGGGAGGATGGAGATGAGGTTGTCCTGATCACTTGTCGGCTTCAGAATCCTGATCTTGACATGGTTAATGGCACTGTAAAGCAAAAGCTGGAGAATTTCACAAATGAACTGTAAGAGCCTTGCAGTTATGAAAAGATTTCTTTCTTTATCTACCCCATCTTAAATGACTCTGAATTGGTGTTGTCTGTTCAGGTATGAGATGAGGTTCAACCTGAAAAATTGTTTGGCTTCACAGAAAAGGTTGTCTGTTTCCGCTGTAGATTTTCCCCGGATAAATGAAAGCTTCGCCGGAAGGTAACATTTTATCAATTATTCAATGATTTGGCTCGAACGTACAGCACACTGAAAAAAGATTCAATAAAAATCATTAATGTTCAGCTTTTAAGTACTCAGTACTGAATAAATATGTTATTCATTGAGCGGTGTTTCTATATATGGTTTTTTACATTTTAAAAATGTTTGAATAATTAATCGTGTTGGTAATTTGGATTGATCTAATCTCCCAATTTTGGGTTGTTAACATAACCAAGGTTGATGAGACTTAAGGTTAGGTGCACACCTTATAAGCTTTCAATAACGATGACAAATTACCTGCTGAGAGGTTCACATTTGATTCTTATAGTCGCAACAACTATTATGTCCTGTGTGTAGGGATGGCAATTTTTCGGGGCCCCGTGGGGAAAATCCGAAACGAGGATGGGGATCCCCGATTTTTTCGGGTTTGGGTTCGGGTTCGGGGATTTAAAAAAATCCCCGATGTAGTTCGGGGCGGGTATGGGATTACTATCCCCATCCCCGAAATCCCCGAATCCGCCCCGAAAATAATATTAATAATAAAATAATTGTATTATTATTATTAATAATATAATAATAATATTATTTTTTAAAATATTATTTTTTAATATTATTATTAATATTGATATTGATATTAATATTAATATTATCTCTAATAATAATAGATAATAATAAGTTTTGGTTTGAGAAAATCTCCGAATCCGTCACCGTCTTGTCATATTAATATTTTTGAAATGGGGATGGGGACGGGGATGGGAAGTTGATCCCCGAAGTTTCGGGTTTGGGGATTCCCCGAACCCGAAAAAGCGGGGATGGGGATGGGGGTGGTGATGGAATTCGGGGATGGGGATGGGAATGGCAAACCCGCCCCCGCCCCGTCCCATTGCCATCCCTACCTGTGTGGCTGCTATTGGCATAGTAATGAAAACGTGATGCTTGGCCTATTATACGATTTTAAAAATATAAATTGCTCTATTATTATCAAGTATAATTTTTGGTAGAACGACAAGCACTTGGTCCTCGTATCGTTTTTCAATCATCGGGATCATTGAAATCTTGTGTATTCAGGAAACAACGCTATGTATATGGGACGATACTGGATAGTATTGCTAAGGTGACTGGTATTATTAAATTTGATTTACATGCGGAGCCAGAGACTGGAAAGTCGCTGCTCGAAGTTGGAGGAAATGTTGAAGGTATCTTTGATCTTGGACCTGGAAGATTTGGATCGGAGGCCATCTTTGTTCCCCAGAAGCCTGGCACGACCTCTGAAGAAGATGACGGCTACTTGATTTTCTTCGTACATGATGAGAACACCGGGTACTTTTTTTGTCTCAGATTAATCATATTTGTATTTCTAATCTGTTGTTGGCCTTTTTGAATCTTTTCAACCAAATATACGACTTGGATATGGTGTACAGAAAGTCACAAGTGAATGTAATTGATGCGAAGACGATGTCACCAGATCTTGTTGCCATAGTTGAACTACCTACGAGAGTTCCATATGGTTTCCATGCCTTCTTTGTGTCTGAGGTCAGTACATTCAGAAACAACTACGACTATAATTCTTTAGCATCTTAACCATACCTTGTTATGATTTATGCTTCCTTTCCTCTCTATCTTTTTGGTGCTACTCAAACAGGAACAACTTCGAGAACAGGGAAAGCTGTGAATTATGGTGATCTCATAGTTGACCTTTATTGGGAAAGTACCGCTTTGTTACATACTTGAGGAGTTGCAAATATGAAATACTGCAGTTTTATAGTATGATATATGGAACACAAATTCACACATATCTTTCTATTGTCAAAATTACCAGCAATTTTTACTGGTACGAGGCACGTGAGGCCACTGAGATGGTAAAAACTCAACGAGGCACGAAAAATAAGACAAAGTTGAAGTAATATAAATATCTGACAAAAAGTTCAAGAAAGTTTAAATAATAATAAATACAAAGTGTGGGAGTTTAATTATTTTATGAACATTTTATTTATTTACCAACCATGAAAATGGATTGTATTGGGTTGATTATTCATACTACTTATGAGAGTTATGATAGTGGTTATAGAACTAAAAAAAAAGGTGTTAATCGAAATGTTTTGTGTGTGATTTATTATATTTTGTTTATATATAGTATTGGGTGCATTAAATTTTTAATAACTCGTACAAACGGATATGTTAGAATAAAACATAGAACAATTTGAAGTATTAAGTAGTGCAGATGATTATGTGATAAAATTCATTTGACGATAATAATTGTGATAGTTTTTATTTGGATCAGCTAATAATGAAGAGTTTCAATACCTTTTCACCGAAAAATAAATTATTTTCTGTTTTACCAATGTTTTTAAAATTGGATTTGATCAGATTGACCGGCTCGACTAACAACGGATAATTGGTCTGTCTCAGGCCAAGTCTAATAATAATTTTTACGGTTGGATCGGTCGTGAAAAAAAAAAAATCATTCTGATTGGTTCAATTTTTTTTAATTTGATTATTTTTTTATAATCTTTAAAAAATTATTTCTTGCATTTAAATTTTATTTGGATTTTGAATTTTGTTAAAAATATCATTTTAGTAATATTAAGGTTTATATTGATTTATTTTTTTTGTCTAATGTAAATATACACACACACACAATGAATCAATTAAAAATCAATCTGATTGGTTCAATTTTTTTTAATTTGATTACTTTTTTATAATCTTTAAAAAATTATTTCTTGCATTTTAAATTTTATTTGGATTTTGAATTTTGTTAAAAATATCATTTTAGTAATATTAAGGTTTATATTAATTTATTTTTTTTGTCTAATTTAAATACACACACACACACACACACATATATATATATATATATATATAATTATATTTATTATGTGTATGTTGTTTAGATATTAAATTTTTTATAAATATATATTTTATTATTATTTATAAAAGTATTTAAGATCTTTAAAATATAATATAGGTTATATTATATTATAATTTTGTATGATATAACAATTTTCAGTTTGACTGTGCATTTGATTCGATCCGATCAGTTAAACTGTTTTTAAAGTAGACCGGTGGATGTGAAAACATCTATTCAAACTATTCATTATTTCATATCGTGCTGAGGAGAAAATTAATTGTCCACTAATTTTACATCATCTCTTCAACAACTAATTTTAGATATTTTATAGCTATTATAATTATATGAGATTATTCTTTATTTCCTTATTGTTTTCATCTATTCCTATTTTTGTTCTTCCAGTTTTCATTATACCAATTATATTCATTATGTTTTCTATTTTGACTCAATTATGTTTTTTTTAATAATTTTTTTATAGATCTAAGTACGTGGCGTTGTTACACCTATCGAACTTCCCTAGAGGCATATTGCCTAGACTTAAGGTTACGCAATGTTTTCGGCCTATATATTATAGATCTGGTTTAATGACATATCATGCTTGTTGGACTTATATATTGGGCTTGGTTCTTTTGAATGAGAAATTGGACAAGCTTGTAGATGGTAAGTGGGAAATGTCCCACATTGGAAAATGAACATAGCATTGGTGAGCTTATATTGATTTACACTTTGTGAAGGTGTAAGAAAGATTGGTCAAGAGGCTCTCACTCGCGCACGTCGGCGCAGGGGGAGGGCCCAAATAATGGGGGCTCGATTTGCAGTGGAAAAAGGCTGGTTTGACTTGTGTGCAAACGTACGAGCGCGACCTGGGTGTGCCGAATGTCGTACCGATCAGGGCAAAATTTCCCACCAAGGTTCTCCTGGCTTTTGCTATTTTTTTTCGGAAATTCAATTATGAATTACCGTCCATCTGCCTGACTCTCCATATGGCCTGCGTGACTGTTGGTGCTCCAGCCTTCAAACACACCCAACACCACTCTCCTGCATTCTCAAATTTTCGAAGCTTTCTTTGTTGTCTCGGCTGCTGCTGTTTCCTCTGGCTGCTGCTATTCCTCTGCCCTCGTGATAAAGTTCAGGTACTTTTTCGGTTCGCCATATTGGTGCCTTGTGCTGGGTTACTGCTTGTTGTTCCGTTGTATATTGTGAAACAGACGTCCACATTCATCCTCCGAGCACGTATCAGAGGGGCGAATCTGTTTTAAGGACATTGTATTTTCATACAGTCCTCGGTTTTGTTTATTTTAAGCATTGTACTACTGTTTTGTTCACCGTACTGGTTCGCTGGTTTTCCGCTTAACTTTTTGTCCTATTTCATCCATAGATTTTGTGTAACAATCTTCAAACAGAATACTTATTACGTGGTTTGTTTCAGATATGGCTACTGAAACCAGCGTGCAAAGTGAAACTGGTCATGTTGTCCGTAATGTGGCTCAGGTTGTCCCTCATGCTATCACATGTGCTGCTGCGCTTGTTGTCTCAGCCAATCATGGTGAAAATCTTGAGAAGTTCACTGGTTTGGACTTCAAAAGGTGGCAGCAGAAGATGCTGTTCTAATTGACGATGCAGAACCTTGCCAGATTCTTGTCTGAGGATGCTCCTAAACTCAAAGAGAGTGAGGGAGATTTGAATCTGTTAGTGCGGTGGAGGCATGAAATCATTCTGATTTATTATGCCGAAACTATGTACTAAACGGATTGGTTGATTCTCTCTACAACATGTTTTGAGAAAAGAAAATAGTTAAAGAGCTGTGGGAATCCCTTGACAGAAAGTACAAAACCGAGGATTCCGGGGCCAAGAAGTTTCTTGTTGGCCGCTTTCTGAACTTTAAAATGGTGGATTCAAAGCCTTTTATCAGCCAAGTTCAAGAGGTCCAAGTGATTCTTCACGAGATTCACGGTGAGGGGATGACTTTGAGCGAATCATTCCAAGTGGCTGCTATTGTTGAGAAGCTACCATCAGCTTGAAAGGATTTCAAAAATTATTTGAAACATAAGCGCAAGGAGATGAATATTGAAAAGCTCATTGTTCGACTTCGCATCGAGGAAGACAACAAGAGTTCGGAAAGAATATTGTTTTCTCCTGTTGCTGCTAAAGAAAATGTTGTCGAGCATGGTCAAAGCTCGAAAAGGAGAACCTTTTCCTCCTCCAAAAGGTTGAACCTGGGACCAAAGGAGGCATTTCGAAGAAAAAGTTTTCTGGGAACTGTATGGGTCACAAGGCCTCTGAATATAAGAAGCCGAAGAGAAACTGAGAGGCGAATATGGTAGAGAACATTGCTCAGGAGGTTTCGAATATGAATCTCTGTGCTGTAATATCAGAAGTTAATCTGGTGGGTTCGAACCCAAGGGAGTGGTGGATCGACACTGGTGCCACTCACCATGTATTCTCGGACAAAGAGATGTTTGCTACTCTTGATGAATCTGAGAATGGTGAAAGCTATTCATTGAAAATTCCGCTACTTCTGAGATCAAAGGTCAAGGAAAAGTTGTTCTAAAGATGACATCTGGGAAAGAACTGACTCTGAACAATGTGTTGTATGTACCTGACATCCGCAAGAACTTGGTGTCCGGGTCGCTTCTTAACAAGCATGGTTTTCGCATTGTCTTTGAGTCAGATAAGGTTGTTTTGTCGAAAAGTGGAATGTTTGTTGGCAAAGGTTATGTTTGTAATGGGTTATTCAAACTCAATGTAATGGCTATTAAGCCTGTGATAAATAAAGTTAATACTTTTGCTTACTTACTTGAGTCTTCTTTTTTGTGGCATGGTAGACTTGAACACGTTAATTATGATACAATTCGTAGACTAATTAACATGAAAAGAATTCCTGCATTCCAAATTGATAAACAACACAAATATGAAACTTGTGTTGAGGCAAAACTAACGAGATCATCTTTTCGAACAGTTGAAAGAAATAGTGAACCACTTGAATTAATTCACAGTGATATATATGATTTAAAAGGTGTACAAACTCGTGGTGGAAATAAATACTTCGTTACTTTTGTTGACGATAGCACAAAATATTGTTATGTGTATCTTCTTAAAAGTAAGGATGAAACTATTGACAAATTTGTCCAATATAAGAGTGAAGTTGAAAACCAACTTAGCAAGAAAATTAAAGTGCTAAGAAGTGATCGTGGAGGTGAATATGAATCACCATTTGCTGAGTTTTGTGCTCAACACGGTATTAAACATGAAAGAACTGCACCTTATTCTCCTCAGCAAAATGGCATTGCAGAGAGAAAGAATCGCACCTTGAAAGAAATGATGAATGCGTTGTTATTAAGTTCTGGTTTACCACAGAACTCTTGGGGGGAAGCTGTTCTAACAGCAAATTACCTTTTAAATAAGGTGCCTCGAAAGAAGCAAGATAAAAGTCCATACGAGTTATGGAATGGTAGAAGTCTTTCCTACCAATACTTGTGAGTGTGTGGGTGTCTTGCCAAGGTAGCAGTACCCATTCCAAAGAAAGTAAAGATAGGACCAAAAACTGTTGATCGCATTTTCATTGGATGTGCTCAAAACAGTAGCGCGTATCGTTTTCTTGTACACGAATCTCAAATACCTGATATTCACAAGAATATGATAATGGAATCAAAAAATGCTTCGTTTTTTGAACACATGTTTCCATACAAATCTAAGGAAGAACCAAGTTCATCCAAAAGATTATATGAGACAATTGATAAAGAACAAGAGCTTGATCAAGATATTGAACCTAGACATAGCAAGAGAGCTAGGATTGAGAAATCCTTTGGTCCGGATTTCATCACTTTCATGATGGAAAGTGAACCTCAAATCTTCAAGGAAGTAATGAGTTCATCTGAAGGACCTCTATGGAAAGAGGCTATCAATTCCGAAATGGAATCCATTTTACAAAACCATACGTGAGATGTAGAGCCCAAAAATCAGTATACGTAAAACCCATTCATCATTTAATTGTCAAATCATTTATTTAATTTAAAATGAGTTTTAGCGATGCATGATTTATCTAAATGCATTATTTTAAATTTATTATATTTATGTGATGCATGTTAAACGTTTTCTTGAGTTTCATGTTTCAGGCGATTATCCGATGCGGGATCGAGGAAAAGAGACCGGTGACGATTTTGGCAATTTTTAAATGTGGTATTTTATTTTTAAGTTAAGGTTGTGGCATATTAATTAATTTAATCAATTTCAGCATTTTAAAGCCTAAATTATGTATTTAGTGATATTAGAATTTTAAAACTTTTAAAGTTGGCTTTGTGCATTTTATTTTGTTAAGAGGAGAATTTTATAAAATCAGTGTGTATTTATTTTAATTGAAGAGTTTGATTAAATTGGTGTGGGTTAACATTTTATTTAGTATTTTAATTAGTTAATTTAGCAATAATTTTTCCTAATTAAAACACAAACACACGTTACACACACACTTACATGTTTTTACATACACCAAAACACACAACACACACCTACACATTTTATTTTCAGAATTTGAGAGCAAAAACTAGGAATCTTAGAAGAGAGAGAGAGGCCGCCCCCTTCCACTGAATTTCCAGCAAGGTTTCGTTGAGTTTTCTTCAATAAAATCGCTCCACGATCGTCCCGGATCAACCCTCGCTCCGTCTCCGCTTCGGTATCGCCGTATCGTGAGTTTTAAATATCAATAGGCCTGTATATTCTTTCGTTTTACGCATCGATCTCATCTTAGTAGATATATTGATGTATGTTATGCATGAAAGTTTGATTATTATGAGCAAAAAACATATTACTCTTTGATACCTTCGATTTGATATAAAATTTGTAATTTTTGGATAAGTAACGAGTGAGTTATGATCATTTTTGTGGGACCGCTCAAACTGAAATTTTTTGAAAATATGTTCATGATATGTTCTCGAAGTTTTATTATTGCAGGCTTCATTGGGCATCGATGGGTGATCATTGCTGCGTTTAAGTATATCGAGAATGATGTTGGGATGTTTGTTGGTGCTTCGTTTCGTGTCGTTAGGCACTTGGTTGAGTTAGAAATCGTAGGAATTGATTTGGTGTAAAATTTCGTGTTCATGAGTTGTATTACGTTGTAAGTTAGACGTCGTTGTTTTGGGGCGTTTTTTTGAGTTTGAATCAATGTTCTAGCACTCTAAGATGGGTCTCGAGGTGTTGGTTCATGGTCCGTCCCTGTTGTCCTTCAAAAAACGAAATTTAAGAGTCTACCCGGACCCCTATCCGGACCCGTACACGGGGTCCGTGTCATTTTTCCTTCAAAATGCGAATTTTCAGCATGTACCCGGACCCCTACCCGGACCCTTACACGGGGTCCGTGTACCCCTTTTAAATAAAATTTTTTTTTAAAAGCTTCGGGATTCTATATCTCGGTTTAGTACGATGATTAAACGAAGTCAAGTCCCGAGTGATTTAGAATGTCATAAGCTATTTATTTACTTCGGTGGTGAGCACGAGTACCTACGTCTAAGCAATGAAAGATAAGGGTTTGAACTCATGTTAGCATGTGCAGCAGTGGCCCCAATCGAGAGCCAACGAATCCCTCAACGCCAAGTAAGTATGCTCGACGTGCAAAGAAAATATTTTAAGTTTTTGAGGTATGCTAAATGTCTTGTGACCAAATTATGTATGGGTCTGGAAGTCGGTGAACGTGGCCGAGAACCTCTCCACCCCGTTAAAGTATGAACGGGTTTAGATCAGGATTGGAAAGCGGTAAAGCATGACCAGGGACCAATCCACCCGTTAAAGTATGAACGGGGATCTCATGTATGTGGGATTGTNCGTACTTTTAACTATTTTAAAATTTGCGGAAAATAAAAATTTTCTTTAAACAAGAAACAAACATTCAATTTGCGGAATCATTAAACTATTCATCCAAAATATTTGCAACATAAAGATCAGAATCAAAGTTTTGCTAAAGAAAAATACGTGTTTGAATATCGCAAACTTGAAATCAGAGTATTAAAATTTGTCATGCTTAAAATCTTAAAATAAAACGTGANTGAGCCGGCTTGGACTGCGCAGGAGGCTAAACCCGAGGACCTCTCACGTTTTATTTTAAGATTTTAAGCATGACAAATTTTAATACTCTGATTTCAAGTTTGCGATATTCAAACACGTATTTTTCTTTAGCAAAACTTTGATTCTGATCTTTATGTTGCAAATATTTTGGATGAATAGTTTAATGATTCCGCAAATTGAATGTTTGTTTCTTGTTTAAAGAAAATTTTTATTTTCCGCAAATTTTAAAATAGTTAAAAGTACGGTACGTTACAGTTGGTATCAGAGCGGTGTTCTTGTAAAGGATTACGCCTACTGCCAGTTGCGAGAAGCTCACAAAGTCCCACCTCAAGTCTGTAAGTTTTAAAGTTTTAAATTCTGTCATGTAATATGCATCCAGTCATGATTTCAGCATGTGCATGTTTGATTCAAATTACGTGCAACTTATGATATTAGTATTATGTTCATGCATGTTGGGTTTACGTGTTGGGTAAATGTTGGGACAGTATGCCTCCCAGACGTGGGATTGTGCGAGGAGCAGGTGATGAGGATATAGAGCCTCAGGATGGGGAGAGGGTTACTCCTCCTCGTCCACCGCCAGATATGCAAGCTCAGATGCTTGCAGGGATGACTCAGTTCTTTGCACAGTTTGTGGGGAACCAAGCTACAGTGGATACAGGGGCGAGGCCAAGACCTTAAGCAATTTACGAGAGGTTTAGGAGGATGGATCCTAAGGAGTTCTCGGAAACTACTGACCCGATGATAGCAGAAGGATGGATTAAGTCCATCGAGGTAATCTTTGCGTTTATGGAGCTGCAGGATGCAAACAGAGTTAGAAAATGGTCGAATATTAAGATTTTTATCGAGTAAAAAAATCTAAAATCTCTTTATATGAGTATTCTAGAATTCTATGGGTTTTAAATGAAGTTGATTTGTTAGAGTTAGTCCATCATTAACAGTGGGAAACTTATTAAGCTTTATACGTTAGAATGAATTAAGTATTGAGGATACGTCAAAGTGTGGCATTCGTTCCAATGAGGAAGTTTTAAGTATCTTAGGCCTCAACTATAACGTAAGTGGAAAGGAAATAGCTTAAGAATGTGTTTTATGCTAGGAAGGTTTTATTATTTAAGCAGAAGATCGATATTGTATATTTTGGGGTTTTATGGATTAATGTTACTCGAAATTTAAGATTAGCAACAATTTTATATTTGGGATGTACTTGTAAATAGCTAAGTTACGTAAGTTTTGTGTCATAAGGTAAGGATTCGATTCAAAGATCGTAGGTCAATATTATTACATGGTTAAGATAAGGTTTAACTTTTGTGTGTAGTACCAAGGATAGAAGTTGATCAGTAACTTTTGGTGCTAATATTTCTTAGGTTGAACTACATAAATGCTAATGTAATAGATCGATGAACATTATGGGTATAGTATAAGGAAAGTAAGATACGATAAGTTTAAAACTCCATTTCTAATATTGGGAATTGTTAGAAGAGTCAGAATTCGAGGCCATAATAAAGTAAAACTAAGACAGCCTTCAGAACCAGGTATGGGCATTCGAGTTCTTAGTAATGCCGTTTGGATTGCCGAATGCTCCAACAATTTTGTGGACTTGATGAATCGAGTATTTCAGCCCTACCTAGACCAATTCATCATAGTATTCATTGACGACATTCTTATCTACTCTAAGAGCTATCAGGAGCACAGTCAGCACTTGGGTACAGTTTTGCAGGTCTTGTAGAGTCGCAAGTTGTTTGCAAAATTCAGTAAGTGTGAATTTTGGTTGGAGAAGGTAGCGCTTTTTGGTCATGTAATTTCTAGCAGTGGCATTGAGGTGGATCCAGCTAAGGTAGCAGCGGTTAAGGAATGGGTTGAGCCGAAGAATGCGTCATAGATCCGGAGTTTCCTAGGCCTAGCAGGCTACTACAGGAAATTTATTCAGGGATTTTCTTCGATAGCAGTGCCACTCACTTCATTGACTAAGAAGAATGCTAAATTCTTTTGGAGTGATGAGTGCCATAAGAGCTTTGATACTTTGAAGCAAGTTCTTATTTCAGCGCCAGCGTTAACCATGCCAGCAGGGCAAGGCAACTTTGTGCTATACGCCGATGCTTCTAAGCTCGGTTTAGGCGCAGTTTTGATGCAGCATGGTCGGGTTATAGCTGATACCTCCAGACAGTTGAAGGTACATGAGAAGAACTACCTGACTCATGATCTTGAGTTAGCTGCCGTTGTCTTTGCGTTGAAGATATGGAGACATTATTTGTACGGCGTGAAATGCAAGATATTCACTGATCACAAGAGTCTCAAGTACTTTTTCACGCAGAAAGAATTGAATATGAGACAAAAACGGTGGTTAGAGTTAGTGAAAGACTACAATTGTGAAATTAGCTACCATCTGGGAAAGCTAATGTTGTGGCAGATGCCTTAAGCCGAAAGGTTGCAGTCGTAGCACAGTTATTAGTGCAGAGATCTCTTCAGTCCGATATTCAGAGATTTGGGTTAGAAGTTTATTCTAAGGGCAGAGCTCCTAAGCTGTCTAATCTGACAGTTCAGTATTCTTTGCTAGACCGAATCCGTGCAGATCAGTCTTCAGATGAGCAGTTACAGAAATGGAGACTGAAGGATGAGGCCGAGGGCAGTGTACTCTACACAGTGTCCGATGGTATTGTAAAATTCAGAGGAAGGATGTGCGTGCCTAGTGTTGATTCGATCAGAGAGGATATTCTGACAGAGGCACATGCGTCTCCATATTCCATTCATCCAGGAGGTACCAAGATGTACAAGGATCTACAGACTTTGTATTGGTGGCCAGGGATGAAGCGAGACATCCGCCGATTTGTATCTGAATGCCTCACTTGTCAGCAGGTGAAGGCAGAACATCAGAGGCCAACAGGAATGCTTAAGCCACTCCCTATCCCCGAGTGGAAGTGGTAAAATATCACCATGGACTTCGTCATTGGGTTGCCAAAGTCAGTCAGAGGAGTTAATGTTATTTGGGTTATAGTGGATCGACTCACTAAGTCAGCGCACTTCCTGCCAGTGAAGACGACTTTCTCCATGACGCAGTATGCAGAGCTTTATATCAGGGAGATAGTCCGGTTGCAGGGAATCCCAGTTTCTATTGTGTCCGACAGGGATCCGAGATTCACATCGTCCTTTTGGAAGAGCCTACATGCAGCCATGGGGACGAAGTTACTTTTCAGTACAGCTTTTCACCCGTAGATAGACGGCCAGTCTGAGCGAGTGATTCAGATTTTGGAGGATTTATTGCGAGCCTGTATAATAGATTTCCATGGGACTTGGGAGTCTAAGCTACCTCTAGTAGAGTTTATCTACAACAACAGTTTCCAATCGTCTATAGGTATGGCTTCCTACGAGGCATTGTACGGAAGGAAGTGCAGATCACCGATTCATTGGGATGAAGTCGGTGAAAGAGCAGAACTTGGTCCAGAGATTGTCCAGCAGACTGCAGATGTGGTGGTCAAGATTCGAGACAGAATGAAGACTGCCCAGAGTCGGTAAAAGAGCTATGCTGACAAAAGGAGGAGAGATCTCGAGTTTGCGGTAGGTGATCACGTTTTTGTAAAGATAGCACCTATGAAGGGTGTTATGAGATTTGGGAAAAGAGGCAAGCTGTGTCCGAGGTTTATTGGACCGTTCGAGATTCTTGACAGAGTTGGGACACTGGATCTGTCATATGAGGAGAGACCTGTTGCTGACAAAAAGGAGGAGAGATCTCGAGTTTGCCGTAGGTGATCACGTTTTTGTAAAGATAGCACCTATGAAGGGTGTTATGAGATTTGGGAAAAGAGGCAAGCTAAGTCCGAGGTTTATTGCCCTCCCGCCGAATCTGGCTGGGGTAAACAATGTGTTCCACGTCTCAATGCTGAGGAAATACCTAGCTAATCCTTCGCATGTTCTAATCTATGAGCCGTTGAAGCTTGCTCCAGATCTGTCATATGAGGAGAGACCTGTCCAAATCTTAGACAGACAGGAGCGTAGACTTCGGAACAAGGTGACGAAGCTGGTCGAAGTCCGGTGGCTGAATCAATCAGTAGAAGAGGCCACTTGGGAGACCGAAGCGGATATGAGAATTCGCTACCCGGAGTTGTTCGGTAAGATTCAATTTCGAGGACGAAATTTACATAAGTGGGGGAGGAACTGTAGAGCCCAAAAATCAGTACACGTAAAACCCATGCATTATTTAATTGTCAAATCATTTATTTAATTTAAATTGAGTTTTAGCGATGCATGATTTATCCAAATGCATTATTTTAAATTTATTATATTTATGTGATGCACGTTAAACGTTTTCTTGAGTTTCATGTTTCAGGCGATTATCCGATGCGGGATCGAGGAAAAGAAACCGATGACGATTTTGGCAATTTTTAAATGTGGTATTTTATTTTTAAGTTAAGGTTGGGGCATATTAATTAATTTAATAAGTTTCAGCATTTTAAAGCCTAAATTATGTAATTAGTGAGATTTGAAATTTAAAACTTTTAATGTTAGCTTTGTGCATTTTATTTTTTTAAGAGGAGAATTTTATAAAATCAATGTGTATTTATTTTAATTGAGGAGTTTGATTAAATTGGTGTGTGTTAACCTTTTAATTAGTATTTTAATCAGTTAATTTAGAAATAATTTTTCCTAATTAAAACACAAACACACGTTACACACACTCACACACACTTACACGTTTTTACACACACCAAAACACACAACACACACCTACACATTTTATTTTCAGAATTTGAGAGCAAAAACTAGGGTTCTTAGTAGAGAGAGCGGCCGCCCCCTTCCTCTGAATTTCCAGCAAGGTTTTGTTGAGTTTTCTTCAAAGAAAATTGCTCCACGATCGTCCCGGATCAACCCTCGCTCCGTCTCCACTTCGGTATCGCCGTATCGTGAGTTTTAAATATCAATAGGCATGTAAATTCTTTCGTTTTATGCATCGATCTCGTCATAGTAGATATCTTGATGTATGTTATGCGTGAAAGTTTGATTATTATGAGCAAAGTTTGAGCGATTATGTTTTGAATCGATTTCTGAAACTTTTTAGATCTCAAGAAAACATTTTTGCTGTCATTTTAAAAACTGCGATTTTTTGGTCGCGTTTCTGGAAAAACTTTCAACATATAAAACATATTACTCTTTGATACCTTCGATTTGATATAAAATTTGTAATTTTTGGATAAGAAACGAGTGAGTTATGATCGTTTTTGTGGGACCGCTCAAACTGAAATTTTCTGAAAATATGTTCATGATATGTTCTCGAAGTTTTATTGTTGTAGGCTTCGTTGGGCATCGATGGGTGATCATTGCTGCGTTTAAGTATATCGAGAATGATGTTGGGATGTTTGTTGGTGCTTCGTTTCGTGTCGTTAGGCATTGGTTGAGTTAGAAATCGTAGGAATTGATTTGTTGTAAAATTTCGTGTTCATGAGTTGTATTGCGTTGTAAGTTAGACGTCGTTGTTTTGGGGCGTTTGTTTGAGTTTGAATCAATGTTCTAGCACTCTAGGATGGGTCTCGAGGTGTCGGTTCATGGTCCGTCCCTGTTGTCCTTCAAAACACGAAATTTAAGAGTCTACCCGGACCCCTATCCGGACCCGTACACGGGGTCCGTGTCATTTTTCCTTCAAAATGCGAATTTGCAGCATGTACCCGGACCCTAACACAAGGTCCGTGTACCCCTTTTAAAAAAAAAATTTTTTTTATAAATTTTTTTTTTATTTGCTTCGGGATTCTATATCATGGTTTATTACGATGATTAAATGAAGTTAAGTCCCGAGTGATTTAGAATGTCATAAGCTATTTATTTACTTCTGTGGGGACCCGGACGCTAATTCATTTCTTAATCATTCTTGGGAATAATTGGATCAATTAAATCAATTAGGTCTAAAATTTTTTTTTTAAAAATACCATGCGGAACATAATGTAATCAATCTGATATACATATCACAGGTTAAAAGTACAAGTCTTGTACAACATAGATCCATATCAAACTAGGGTTCAACAACTACATATCAAGTGATGAAACCTATTCTACTGCTGGGTCCGAATCTCCACGCTAATCTTGTTCTCTCATCCTCTTCTTGACCCTGATCCTGTCCCACCTGTTGTCATGCACACATACAGACACAAAAATAGCCGGATAACTCCGGTGAGAATAATATTCCCAGTATAAACAATGTGTACATGCAATCATATGAATCGATATAAAAGCATGCAACATATATCAATCACATGTATCATAATCTGAAAGACATGAATCAATTTAAAACTGTAAATAAACTCGTACCTCAGCATCTCAGACTCAACTCATTTCTAATCTAGGGATCTCGATTCCTGGACATTGGCATAAGATACCGAATCTTCGCAATAGAAGCCGATCCGCTCCTACGCAACATCGATATAAACCAAGCTTCCAGTGTCTTGGCATATCCGCCAAAGACTTAGCACCTCCGCCATTGACTAGGCACCTCCGCCCTGACTCAATACATGCTTTGTTATAACTCAATAGACTAAGCATATCAATCTCATAACTTGCAAACATCAATGCAATAAAATTAGTACGTGATTTAGGGAAACTCAAGTCAGAACTAACTCGAGTTATATCCTCCCGGTTCAACATTGATTTATACCTTTCTCTTGTCGATCTGGTGAAGTCGAAGTCTCAATGCCGGAGCTGTCCATACCAATCTGAAATGACAATGTCGAGTAGCATAATATCAACATATCAGTCCATGTAAGACATGTAAGGATCAATATTCACTCTCGGTTCATTTTGACAGTATAACGGCGTCATTTCGATATACCGACAACTCAATCATCAATCGAGTCAATATCACAACATCATATAAATCTCATAACCTCAATTTGTACCATAATCTGATACCAAATCCGTATAATCTCAATCAAATCAACTCTGAAAAATCATAACAATTTCATACGGTATCTGTTCTTCAATCCGGTTTCGATTATACGATGTCTAACATATCAAGAACACCATATATTACTCATATCTGATTCCTTCAATCTCATATTTGTAAATCATATCAAAACTTCTTAAAACTTACGTCCGTATGAAGCCGTTGACACGAGGATCACAGAAATAAACTCAGATTGAAAATCGGACGGACGGATCTTTCGCAACTCGAATGCTAATACATGAAGGAATTCAATTCTTCTCTGGAGCTTCCTCGGTGTTCTTTCTGCTGAAGTTGAAGGAATGAAAAGATTTGTTATATATATCTTGCATGCCAAGGACCAAGTGGCTTCATGTATGTACTGCACGTCTCGCGCATATGCGCGACCTTCCTCGGCGCATATGCGCGAGACACTCTGTCTCGGCGCCTTGGCTTCTCAACTTCTAGCGCATATGCGCGAGACCTACGGCCTCCGCATAATTCCAGTCCACCAGCTCGCGCATATGCGCACCCTCTGTTGTCACTTTGATTGTTGCACTCCCAAGAGCAGGTTGTCCACAAGTAGTATAATTCGGTGAGTCCGATATCGTATCCACAGGGAAGCTAAGGTAATTACAAGTCCACTACAATGTCTTTTTGTTTTGTTTCTTTTTAATTTTAATTGTTTGAATCTTTAATGGGTAAATTTTAATTGTTCAAATTTTAATTTAAATAGTTGAGATTAAAGGATCCACTCTTGGTATTTTAATAAAGTTAACATTAACGAACAATATTGAAATCCACTTAATAAAATGGTTCCAATATATTAAATAATCATATTTATATTATGTTATAAATTATTATCTTATAAGTATATAATATATACCAAAACTTATAAATGTGGTCAAGTATTTATTGTGCTATATATATTTGTAAACACTAAATCAAGTTTCCTACTTTAAATAGTTGGTAAAACCAAACAAACATTTAAATGATACCAATAAATTAATACTATGATATATTCATATATAATAACCTTATTATCATGCTAAGAGTTTCACCTTATCATCTCAACTTTAGGAAGTTAGCTATTCATTATTCAAAGTGTAAAACTTTGAATATGAAATTAACATGCTAATTGTATTTAAATGAATAAA
>NC_133319.1:11432886-11436588 GCF_012295235.1 Primulina huaijiensis
AAAATTTAATGACACTACTTACCTCATTGTCGGGTATGCAACGTCGAAAAATTTGATCCGGACAATACTTGAACAGATACGGATCATCCCAATAAAAGTTTTTTACCTCATTCAAAAATTTTCTTTTATCTTGAGAACTCCATTGCGGTGGCATTTTTCCTGTCACAAGAAAATTTACTATGTTAGCAAACCAAGGTGTAGTAGTAACTGAAAATAGATGTTCATCAGGAAAATTATCGTTAATTGGTGTCATTTCACAAGATGATCCTGTTACTAGTCTTGATAAATGATCGGCTACGACATTCTCGGTTTCTTTTTTATCTTTGATCACAATGTCAAATTCTTGGAGCAACAAAATCCATCGTATCAGTCGTGGCTTTGCATCCTGTTTGGTCAACAAATATCTAATAGCAGAATGACCAGTAAACACAATAGTCGTTGATCCAATCAAATAAGAATGATATTTATCTAATGCAAATATTACAGCAAGTAGTTCTTTTTCAGTTGTGGAGTAATTATTTTGAGCATTGTTTAAAGTTCTACTTGCATAATATATCACATAAGGCTTACCGTTTCTTCTTTGACCCAATACTGCACCGACTGCATAATCACTCGCATCGCACATGATTTCAAATGGTAAAGACCAATCAGGAGGTTGCATGATAGGAGCTGATGTTAAATGTCGAATGATTTTATCAAAAGCATTTTGACATTCTTGAGTCCACTCAAATGCAGTGTCTTTTGTTAAGAGGTTATAAATGAGTTTAGAGATTAAACTAAAGTCCTTTATAAACCTCCTATAATGTGACGAACCGTATATTAAAATACTCATACTTTAACATTTGCGGAAAAATTTAAAAAAATTTTATATTTTTTAAATGATTTATTAAAAGTATAGCTCTTAAAATAACTTAACCGTCACCACTCATACTAAAATAAAATTAATATTAAAACTCCATCATTTAAAATAAATCAGCAACATCCAATTAATCCTAAGATCCAAAAATATACTAATTTAATTTAAAAATAGTCTAACAAAATTATAAATTTAATTTGCTTATCACCAATCCTAATAAATCAAAAGTCAAAGTAAATAATTTAAAAGAACGTGCGTAATAATATAACTTAAACTAAAAGGTCCTCGGGTTTGCCCTGCCACTGGCCCGAGCCTGCTCACTGGTCACCGCATCCTGTCTCCTCAACTACATCATCTGCATCGATCAAGTCTAGTGAGTCTAATGACTCAGCATGCATAAACCGTAAATAACGAATAATAAGTAATAAAAATCCATGCAATTTAAACTTAGGTTGTACATAAAATATTATAAGAATAAATATGAATAACGTGACTTACTTTCATAAAAAATTTCATAAAAATCATAAAATCATATTTTCATACTTGTTATGCATAATCATATACGTAAATAATTTTGCGTAGAGTTCTGTTCAATGCAAGTGGCCCATGCACATAAATCGTTTGATCAAACTAAACCACAGTACTGGGCAGACAGGGATCACCATAGCCTTTCGACTAGATGTCCACTCCCACATACATAAATCCCCGGTCATACTTTACCGAGTGGAGAGGTCCCTGGTCATACTTTACCGCTTTCCAATCCCATAACATAATGTGGCCACAAGACAAATCGCATAGCTCAAAAATAATTATTTTGCACGTGATACATATTTACAAACTTGTGACTTCGTTGGAACACCCTGGACTTGCTGCCGTAACCTTAGAATTTAAATAACTAAACTTAGCACAAAAACCCAAATGTACCCATGCGACTCCCGAATTAATTAAAATAGCCTACGACTTACCGAACGACTCGGGACTCGAACCATACTTAGACGACATCCTAACCTACTGTCCAATAGCCTAAACTATCCCCAAACAATAATCGAACCAACTTAACACAACCTACGCCCCATAGAAACCAAGCTGCCCCAAGGAAACACGCTACGACCTTTATACGCTTCTAATGACTTCACGCTTAAACCGACTCGAATCGAACCCGAACCAAGCCCTAGACTCGACCCTTAGACATAACATAAGACCATGGTTAAGCCCCTTTTTACTCAGGACCAGCGCCTAAGCCCGAAAAAAAATCAGAAACATGACAGCCCCTCATGTGAGGCCAATTTCTGTGCAGCTTTCGAGTTTCTGGTTCCAGCGCTCTACCCGACCATCCAGCCCATGAACCACCACCACAAGACTCATCCTAGGACCCTAATACATGTCCCAAACCGTAGCCACAAGCCCTAGACCAGCCCCTGACTGAATCCAAAAGGCCGAACACCTACCGCTTTCCACGAGACCCACTTCTGTACAGCAACGTGTTTCTGTTTCCAGCAACCTAGCTGCCACTCCAGGCCATGAACCATCCTAAAAAGACTCATCCTAGGACCCTTAGAGACTGCCTAAGGCATAGCCAAGAGCCTCCAACCCAGCCCCTGACTTAAAACCATAAGCTCGAACCCTACAGCCTACACGCATGCAAGGAAGAAAATCGCACAGACTTCCAGCGACCGTGCTGTCCCTCCAGACCACCTATAACCATTACCAGATCACTTAAACATGTCTAAACACATCCCAAATCATACTCACATACAGCAGCAATGTTCCAGAGGGATCCAACCGAATGATTTATCAAGAAACGCAAGAAACGTACGAAACACACCACAAAATTTTCAGAAACCGGTTTTGATTGTTTTAATCGCATGTTTGCATATACTACTCAATTTTCATGCCTAATTTGTATCAACATACATAATATGACAAGATAGATACGTAAAAAAAGGATTAAAACATGCCTTTGCGTTTTTAAACGCTCGAGCCGTCGAATATTGTCGCGGGGAAGAACGGAGGCGTTGTGCTGCGTTTTTCTTGCTTCCAAGGATCCAAAAATCCTTCAGAATTGTGGGTGATGCTTCGGTGATGGTATTTGCTAGAAGAAGGAGCCAGAAACTCACTTCCCAAACCTAAGAACTCACGTATTCTTGGTGTGTGTGGCTTGTGTATGTTTGTGTGTGTGTCGGTGGTGTGCGTGAGTTTTTTGTTACGTGAATTGGGTAGGAGTCTTTATAGATTGATTATGATATTGATTATGTGTTTTAGTTAAATTAAAACTCAAATCAATAATTTAAACAAACACTAGATAATAAAAATTTCACCCTTTAATTTAAAAAGATTAAGTGCCAAATTTAAACAAGATTAGATCTCCTTTTTTTTTTTTTGAAAATTGTTGAATAAGATACTTAAAATCCTAATCCAACTTAATTACTAATTAAATTATTTAATTATGGCATAAAAATTATTATAAAATACTTTATCCAAATTTAATGAATAAATCCTTAATTTTTAAAATTAACATTTTAAAAGCTTAAAATTTTATAAATCACCTAATAAATTAAATTAGGTTTTAAAATACTAAAATTCATAAATCATTTTAAATAATTAATTTTCTTGACTTAAAATATAACATTCGGTTTTAGCACCTTAATCGTCTCCGGTCTCCTTTCCCCGGTCCGACAACGAATATTCGTCTGAAAAGCTAAAACTTGCGAAAACCTTTTAAATTGCATAAACATGAGTATATAAACATTTAAAATAATTTAATCATATATCATGCACCATTTAAATCTTTATTTAATTAGATTAAATTTTATAATTATGCATGAGGTTTACGCGTACTGGTTTTT
>NC_133319.1:11440353-11491387 GCF_012295235.1 Primulina huaijiensis
TTTTTGTTTTTGTTTCTTTTTAATTTTAATTGTTTGAATCTTTAATGGGTAAATTTTAATTGTTCAAATTTTAATTTAAGTAGTTGAGATTAAAGGATCCACTCTTGGTATTTTAATAAAGTTAACATTAACGAACAATATTGAAATCCACTTAATAAAATGGTTCCAATATATTAAATAATCATATTTATATTATGTTATAAATTATTATCTTATAAGTATATAATATATACCAAAACTTATAAATGTGGTCAAGTATTTATTGTGCTATATATATTTGTAAACACTAAATCAAGGTTCCCACTTTAAATGGTTGGTAAAACCAAACAAACATTTAAATGGTACCAATAAATTAATACTATGATATATTCATATATAATAAATCAAGGAATCCCAGTTAAATTGTTGGTATAACCAAATTAACATTTAAATGGTTCCAAGAATTTAATATTATAATATATTTATATATAATAAATCAAGGCATCCACTTTAAATGGTTGATAATACCAAACTAACATTTAAATGGTTCCAAGAATTTAGTGTAACATATAGCAACAATAAATCAAAACTCCCACTTATAAGTAGGGTATAAAAATGCTAAAAGAAATAAATATAACATAAACAATAAATAATGATTAAATAATATAAAACATAGATTCTTACTTTTTAATAACCTTATTATCATGCCAAGAGTTTCACCTTATCATCTCAAATTTAGGAAGTTAGCTATTCATTATTCAAAGTGTAAAACTTTGAATATGAAATTAACATGCTAATTCTATTTAAATGAATAAAGAAAAAATATAGAGAGAAATATTATGAACTCAAAGGTTTGTTCATTGAATGAGGGATATCTCAATACATTACAATGCACCCCTATTTATAGCCAAATTTGGGTAGACAACCACAAATAAAATATTATTTTTTTATACATAAGTCTTCATTGGTGTTCCAAGATATTATATTATATTACACATCACTTTTGAAAATCTTCTTCTCCGAATTTTCTTCTTCACATAAAAATAAACATGTGGATAATTGAGTTGTCTAGTTGTGGTATTTTTTTCAAACCATTTGACCAAGTAATTTGAGAGATATGTTCAAAATACTAGAGCATGGTAAAACTGCCACTCTTTTGATAACTTTATTTGTTCCTTAATTTGATCCCAATTGTGAGTGGATTTTTATCTCATGCTTGTCAACAATATTGTAGATATTATAATCAACTTTCTACAGGTCCAAGAATCATCTTAATCCCATTTGCAACGCCAAGTTTATTCGTATTTTATCGAACCTGTAAAAAAATAGTAAAATATTGTAATTACACAACTTATATTTTATACAATTTATTATAAAACATATAATATTTAAACATTTAATAAAACAAAAACTATATATTTATATTATAAAACATTTAATTAATGTACAATTTTTATGTTTATCACCCTCTCCTCGCGCATATGCGCTAGGTTCTCTGCCTGCCTCGTGCATATGTGCGCCTCGTGTCGCGCATATGCGCGAGGTGTTCTGTCCTCGCACATCACGTATCACACGCTATCTCAAATCGTGTCTCGGAGTGGTCCTTCTATAATCACATCAAGTCATAATCATTAATCTTCGATTAACATAATAAGAATCTCGGGCATTACATTTCTCCCCCTCTAAGATACGATTTAGTCCCCGGAATCATAGGCAATCAAATCATATCAGACAAGAAATGTATAACAGAATCTAAACAGGAAACTCACATCAATGAAATAACTCTGGAACTTTCTGTCTCATGTCTGCTTCAGTCTCCCAGGTAGCTTCTTCAATGCCATGACGACTCCCCTGAACTTTCACACGCGGAATAGTCTTCGTTCTGAGCTTCTTTTCTTTACGATCAAGAATCTGGATCGGCTTTTGGAAATAGCTCAAAGTCTCGTCCAGTTCTACTTCGTCTGGCTGGAGAATATGTGAAGCATCAGGAATGTACTTCCGCAATACAGATACATGAAAGACATCATGTATTCCAGATAAAGAAGGCGGTAATGCGAGTCGATAGGCACGATCTCCTATTTTCTCGAGAATCTCATACGGCCCAATATATCGTGGAGACAAATTCCCTTTCTTGCCAAATCTGACAACGCCTCTGAAAGGTGAAATCTTCAAAAATACTCTGTCTCCTGCCCCAAATACCAACGGTCTTCGTCGAACATTGGCATATTTGGCCTGTCTGTCTTGCGCTGTTTTCGTTCTCTTCTGAATCAACTTCACTTTCTCAGTCATATCTCTAATCCTATCAGGTCCAATCTCAGGTACCTCAGAGATATCATCCCAATGAAAAGCGGATCTACACTTCTTGCCGTACAACGCTTCAAATGGTGCCATCTCTATACTTGTCTGATAGCTGTTGTTGTACGAAAACTCACAAAGAGGCAAAGAATCTTGCCAACTAGTGCAAAAATCTAGCACTACAGCTCTTAGCATATCCTCCAGTGTCTGGATAGTCTGCTCTGACTGTCCATCGGTCTGAGGATGATATGCGGTACTCAGATGTAACTTCGTACTGAGAGCCTGCTGCAAACCGTGCCAAAAGTGTGAAGTAAACCAAGGATCACGGTCTGATACAATCGACTTCGGCACTCCATGCAATCTGACCACTTCTCTGACATAGATCTCGTCCATATGGTCATGTCTGTACGTCATCTTGTACGGAATAAAACACGCTGATTTGGTCAATCTGTCAATCACGACCCAAATCGCATCACAACCTCTGGAGGAACGTGGTAGCTTTGTCACAATAGAAATGTGATCTCATTTCCACTCAGGAATAGACAAGCTATGTAACAAACCTCCTGGTTTCTTTCTTTCGGCTTTCACCTATTGGCAATTCAGAAATCTGGCTACAAACTCTGCAATATCTGCTTTCATCTGTTTCCACCAGAACTGTCTTTTCAAATCTTTATACATATTTCTACAACCAGGATGAATACTGAATCGACTACAGTGTGCTTCTGACAATATCTGTTGTTTCAAATTTGAAACATCTGGCATAACAAGACGATTATTCACATATAAGACATTGTCACGAACCTGATACTCTGATTGATGTCCTGCTCTGATCATCAAAATCGAGTTGTGAACATTCTGATCAACTTTCTGAGCTTCTTTAATTCTCAATATCAGCTCTGGTTCGACTTGGATAGCACACAATCTCAGTGGCTTACCATCGATCTCAAATACCAATCCAGACAAATAGCAATCTTCTATCAAATGTGAAACACCAATCGTCGACAAGGATAAAGAACATACCTTTCAACTAAGTGCATCAGCTGCTGCATTTGATTTTCCCAGATAGTACTTGATTTCACAATCAAAGTCTTTCAATAATTCAAGCCATCTTCGTTGCCTCATATTCAGTTCTGACTGTGAAAACAGATACTTCAGACTCTTGTGATCAGAATAAATCTCAAACTTTTCACCGTAGAGGTAATGTCGCCAAATTTTCAATGCAAATACAATCGCAGCCAATTCAAGATCATGAATCGGGTAGCGAGTCTCATGTGACTTTAGCTGTCTCGAGGCATAAGCAATGACATGGCCTCGGTGCATCAAAACACAACCCAATCCTCGGTGAGAAGCATCACAATAAACAACAAAATCACCAGTACCTGACGGAATAGTCAACACCGGATCACTGGTCAATCTCTTCTTCAACTCCAAGAAACTGGATTCACATTCCTCGGAACAAAAAAATGGTACATTCTTCTGCGTCAGCTGAGTAATATGTCTAGCAATACTAGAGAAATCTCTGATAAACCGACGATAATATCCTGCCAAACCCATAAAGCTGCGTATCTCTGGTACAGATGTCGGTCTCGGCCAACTAATCACAGCCTCAACTTTGCTAGAATCAACAGAAATCCCATCTCCAGATATAATGTGACCCAAAAATACAACCTGTCTCAACCAAAACTCACATTTCGACAGCTTAGCATACAGTTTCTCAGTTCTCAGAATCTTCAATACAGTTCTCAAATGCTCAGCATGATCAATCATATTCTTCGAATATATCAGGATATAATCGATAAATATAATCACAAAAGTATCGAGATATTTCTGGAATATGCGGTTCATCAAACCCATAAATACAGCTGGAGCATTTGTTAAACCAAACGGCATGACAATAAACTCATAATGTCCATACTTGGTTCTGAAAGTTGTCTTGGAGATATAAGAATCCCTGACTCTCAACTGATGATATCCAGATCTCAGATCGATCTTGGAATAAACAGAAGAACCCTGCAACTGATCAAATAAATCATCGATACGAGGCAAAGGATATTTATTCTTTACCGTAGCCTTGTTTAGTTGCCGGTAGTCAATGCAAAGTCTCATTGTCCCGTCCTTCTTTCTAACAAACAGTACTGGAGCACCACAAGGAGAAACACTCGGTCTGATGTACCCCTTGGCCAGTAAATCTTCTAACTGTTCTTTCAACTCTTTCAATTCTATCGGTGCCATTCTGTACGGTGCTCTAGAAATAGGTGCTGTACCTGTCACAAGTTCAATGCTGAAGTCTATCTTTCTGACTGGAGGCAAACCTGGAATCTGATCTGGAAAGACATCAGCAAACTCACATACCACTGGCTAATCAGCCAATGATGGGCTCGATTTCAGTACGTCAACTGAATATACGAAGAATTCCTCTGCTCCTTTCTGTAATAATCGAGTCATCGATAACGCAGATATCAAAGGAATTCTAGCTCTAGAACCCATACCGTAGAATTTCTAATAATCAGCCATATCAGGTCTGAATTTCACAATCTTATGAAAACAATCTACGGTAGCTCTGTACTTGGTCATCATATCAATACCGATAATACAGTCAAAATCAGACAACCCAAGTACAATACAATCTAACTCAATCTCATGGCCATCATACTGCAGCATACAAGGTTTAACAGAATTCACTGATAACAATTCTGTCCCCAAAGGAGAAGAGAANAGTTGAATATTGAGGAATATGTGGCCAAGTTCTCTACCTTGTTGCGGTTTGCTCCACATGTTCCTGAAAATGACGAAGCTGTTGCTGACNCCACAAAGAGTACAGTTACCTGCAACAACATCATCAGGTGCGTCCTGTTCCTGTTCCTCAGTCAATGCAAATACTCGGGCCTGCTGTCTAGGAGGCTGGCTAACCTTCTGGCTTCCTCCTGGCCTTGGCTGTGACTGAGTAGGGGCTGGCTGGAACGAGTGAACAGCAGATGCTCGTCTATCAGGCTGTGCCCTTGATCCAGCTGATTCTGCTCCCTGGGATCCCTGGGAACCTCTCTGTGGACATACTCTAGCAAAATGTCCCTGCTGTCTACAGATGCGGCAACTACCAAATACTCCTTGGCATTGCTCTGTGGGATGTCTCCCTCCACAAGTCCTGCAATAAGCCCTGGTATAACTCTGTCTTGAACCACTCGAGCTAGAAAAACTGCTGCCAGACTTCTTAAACTGTTTCCCTCTAGTTTTCAACTGATCTTTCTTTCCACTGCCACTACCACTCTCATATCTAGGAGGGGGTTGCTGGAACTGAGTAGTAGATGGCTGCTGTGGTCTCGGTGCTGGGGCAACATACGAAGCTCCTTTCTGCCTAATCAGGCCGGCTTCAGCTCCCTTTGCTCTGTTCAGGTCAACAGCAAAATTATTCGGTCGCCCTGCATTTACCAGTGTAAAGATCTCGGGATTCAGTCCATTGATGAACTAGTCAGCAACAGCTTCGTCATTTTCAGGAACATGTGGAGCAAACCGCAACAAGGTAGAGAACTTGGCCACATATTCCTCAATATTCAACTGGCCCTGTCTCAAATTGGCAAACTCTGCTCCCTTGTCTTTTCTGTACGATACTGGGAAAAATCTTTGATAGAATTCATCTTTAAAGACCTTCCAAGTGATAGTCGTACCTCGATGCTCCAATGCTCTCTTCGTTGTGATCCACCAATTCTTTGCAACGTCATGCAATTGGTGGCCAATCAGTTTAACTCTCCGCTCATCTGTGTAGTCCAATGAATCAAACAGCATCTCAATGTCATCTAGCCAACTCTCACACTCAACTGAAGTCTCAGTACTCTTCAGAGTCGGTGGATGGAACGACTGAAATCTCTTCAACAGGGTTTCCATCGGTGTTGCTGTCACATCCATCGGATTCGCAGAGGTACTGCCCTGTTCTGGGATTCTTCGAGGAGGCATATCTGATTATCAAAAGAGTTAGCAATCATACTTGACAAATCTGTCTCAGTCCCCTTCTGATCATCTTACCTCTGATCCAGAATCGGTTCTGATTCATTCTCAATAATACAGGTTACCAATCAAAGCAGATAATCAGGTAAACATGTATATTCCAAAGCAGTAACCATGCTAGCACACAGAAGCAGGAAAGAAAACTCAATCTACCTCGCTCACTAGCTTCTATCTCAGGCTAAAGGAAACTACTGCTCTGATACCACCTGCTGTGGGGACCTGGACGCTAATTCATTTCTTAATCATTCTTGGGAATAATTGGATCAATTAAATCAATTGGGTCTAAATTTTTTTTTCTAAAATAACATGCGGAACATAATGTAATCAATCTGATATACATATCACAGGTTAAAAGTACAAGTCTTGTACAACATAGATCCATATCAAACTAGGGTTCAACAACTACATATCAAGTGATGAAACCTATTCTACTGCTGGGTCCGAATCTCCACGGTAATCTTGTTCTCTCATCCTCTTCTTGACCCTGATCCTGTCCCATCTGTTGTCAGGCACACATACAGGCACAACAACAACCGGATAACTCCGGTGAGAATAATATTCTCAGTATAAACAATGTGTACATGAAATCATATGAATGGATATAAAAGCATGCAACAGATATCAATCACATGTATCATAATCTGAAAGACATGAATCATTATAAAACTGTAAATAAACTCGTAACTCAACATCTCAGACTCAACTCATTTCTAATCTAGGGATCCCGATTCCTGGACATTGTCATAAGATACCGAATCTCCGCAATAGAAGCCGATCCGCTCCTACGCAACATTGATATAAACCAAGCATCCAATGTCTTGGCATATCCGCCAAAGACTTGGCACCTCCGCCCTGACTCAATACATGCTTTGCTATAACTCAATAGAATAAGCATATCAATCTCATAACTTGCAAACATCAATGCAATAAAATTAGTATGTGATTTAGGGAAACTCAAGTCAGAACTAACTCGAGTTATATCCTCCCGGTTCAACATTGATTTATACTTTTCTCTTGTCAATCTGGTGAAGTCGAGGTCTCGATGCCGGAGCTGTCAATACCAATCTGAAATGACAATGTCGAGTAGCACAATATCAACATATCAGTCCATGTAAGACATGTAGGGATCAATATTCACTCTCGGTACATTTTGATAGTATAACGGCGTCATTTCGATATACCGACAACTCAATCATCAATCGAGTCAATATCACTACATCATATAAATCTCATAACCTCAATTTGTACCATAATCTGATACCAAATCCGTATAATCTCAATCAAATAAACTCTGAAAAATCTTAACAATTTCATACGGTATCTGTTCTTCAATTCGGTTTCGATTATACGATGTCTAACATATCAAGAACACCATATATTACTCATATCTGATTCCTTTAATCTCATATTTGTAAATCATATCAAAACTTCTTAAAACTTACGTCCGTGTGAAGCCGTTGGCACGAGGATCACAGAAATAAACTCAGATTGAAAATCGGACGGTCGGATCTTTCGCAACTCGAATGCTAATACATGAAGGAATTCAATTCATCTCTGGAGCTTCCTCGATGTTCTTTCTGCTGAAGTTGAAGGAATGAAAAGATTTGTTATATATATCTTGCATGCCAAGGACCAAGTGGCTTCATGTATGTACTGCACGTCTCGCGCATATGCGCAACGTTCCTCTGCGTATATGCGCGAGACACTCTGTCTCGGCGCCGCGCGCATATGCGCGAGACCTACGGCCTCCGCATAATTCCAGTCCACCAGCTCACGCATATGCGCGCCCTCTCCTCGCGCATATGCGCGAGGTTCTCTGCCTGCCTCGTGCATATGCCCGCCTCGTGTCGCCCATATGGGCGAGGTGTTCTGTCCTCCCACATCATGTATCACACGCTATCTCAAATCGTGTCTCGGAGTGGTCCTTCTATAATCACATCAAGTCATAATCATTAATCTCCGATTAACATAATAAAAATCTCGGGCATTACAACTTCGGTGGTAAGCACGATTACCTACGTCTAAGAAATGAAAGATAAGGGTTTGAACTCATGTTAGCATGTGCAGTAGTGGCCCCAATCGAGAGCCAATGAATCGCTCAACGCCTAGTAAGTATGTTCGACATGCAAAGAAAATATTTTAAGTTTTTGAGGTATGCTAAATGTCTTGTGACCAAAGTATGTATAGGTGTGGAAGTCGGTGAATGTGGCCAAGGACCTCTCCACCCCGTTAAAGTATGAACGGGTTTAGATCAGGATTGGAAAGCGGTAAAGCATGACCAGGGACCAATCTACCGGTTAAAGTATGAGCGGGGATCTCATGTATGTGGGATTGCAAAGCGGTAAAGTATGACTAGGGACCAATCCAACAGTACTGTGGTTTAGTCTGATCAGGCACTTTTATGTATGGGTCACTTGCTTTGAAACATGCCTCTATGCAAAATTATGTTGTCGGGGCCCGTATTTCGTATTTGTAAATTTGCGGAATTATTTAAAATTTTTTCCTTTAAATAAATAACATGCATCATTCGTAAAATAAACTGATAAATGGATTTAACTTTAAAATAATAGCGGAAGTAAATATTTTTTTTTCAAAACAACAACTTAAAAATATTTCATCAAAGTAAAAACTGAGTTTGAACATGAATAGTAAATGATGAAAAGTGAGGTCATCGGGTTCCTACTACTGCTGACCCAAGCTAGCTCACTGGTCCCCGCCCTCAATCCTGACCTCATCAGTACCTAAAACAATCAAGTTTAGTGAGTCTAAAGACTCAACATTCATATATCATGAATAACAAATATATATATCATAAAATTTGGCGTAACGTAAAAATATCGTATCGTAAAGCGTAACGTGAAAATCATGTCATGAGTAATTATAAATACGTGCATATCTGAAAAATCGTACGTAAAATGTTTGCTCGATAGAGCTCTGTCATAAAATAGCATATCATAATTTTTCTATGAGATAATGTTCTACGCAAGTGGCCCATAACATAACATAAATCGTCTAATCAGACTAAACCATAGTATACTGGGCAGTAGAGATCATCACAGCCCTTGGACTGGATATCCGTACCCATACATGAACATGAACCGGTCGTTAGTCACCGGGTGAAGTAATAATCCCATAATCCCATAAGAATGAGGTGGCCACAAGACATATCGCATATATCTCAAAAATAAACATTTTATATTTTATGCACGTAATATAATTATAATCCTATTTTATCAAATGAGTTGGATCGTTCCCAGGCTCGCTGCGACCTAATTCTAACATGAGAAACATGCAAATATTTTCAATTTGACCAACACTTCATAACCGAACAAAAAACGAGACAATTACGCCCAACAAACTTAGTATTCAACCATGGCTTCGTACCAACCCGAACCGACATTGAACCATCGTTTAGCCATGATTAAAATACACCTAAAATACTAAAAAATATAACCTCAGGGCTGTAATACACGAAAATTGTGCATGGTGGCCAAAATCATGAAACGCTCTTCCGAGAGTCACTTTGGCACATTGCACCGTAAATTCTCGTACGACTTCTAAACTTAACCAAATCACAAACGGCCAAAAACATGACCTTCCTAACTCAATGAGGTACTGTTCAGTCCAAGACCATAGGCTAAAATCCAACCAAGAACTCGTACGTGACCTCTGAACCGCAGCAAAGTTGCTGTAAAATTCCAGCGGCAGCAGCTTTGTTTGAAATGCTTTGATTACAAGGCTAATGGCCATTGGGGCTTGAACAACCGACTAGATCCTCTTCCCAACATGCTAAGGTGTGGCTTGAACCTTGGCTAAGGGCCCTAGGCCCACCACAATCCAAACAAATACCTATGACAATTCAAAGCTCCACCTGAGAACGCCATTTTGGACGCGTGGGGTGTAATGCATCACTTGTTGTCTTGGTCATTCCAATGGCCATGTGATCAACCATGGCTTGATCTAGACATCATGAGGTATTGTGTGAACCATGGCTAAGGGCTAGAAGCCAACCAAGATCCACCCAACATAATCAAAATCGAAAACCAACTCACACACCAAACATCAGAAAATTGACGAACCGCGGGACTTGTCTTGTTTGTTTAAAATTTTGATGGGATTATGAACCAAGCCATGAAAGGTCATCTTGGTCATGTACTAGACATGCTACGGAAGGGTTCTAACCATGGTTACAGGCCTTATACCAACCACGATCCGAACCTTCAACTTAGACAATCCAAACAAGAAATCGAAACTTACAACTTGCAACTATGGAGAGTTGTTGTCCATTTCGTTTTGATATGGCGAAGGGACTCAAACCGATGGACCAACACCTCCCTAAAACACCCTATAACATTCCTAGATGTAGCCTTGAGCACCTGGAACCGGGACAACCCCTGAAATCACAAAAACACTACAAAACAGTGAAGAACAAGTGAGAGGGCCGAAAATTCTGCATGCGTTTTTCAAAAAATTGCTGTCCAATTTTCGTTTTGCTTTATGATTTATGAACATAAAATGATTTAAAAATATATATGACTTGATTGAAGAGAAAAGAATAATATAGACATGCTTGGAAATCTTTTGTTTGAAAAGAAACAAACCATACGACGACACGGCGCGGCGGAGACGGAGTTCCTTTTTTTTCTTGTTTTCTCTCTTATTTTCTCTTGCAAGTCACGATTTTTCTGAAGTTTTTACTCTGAAATTTTTGAGAATGAGGAGAGGAGAGAAGGCTAGGAAATGAATGAGGAAGTTGCAAAATAAATGGGGATTGAATGGCAAGATAAAATCTTTCTATCCTTAAGTTTGAGAGATAAGGAAATGAGGTATGATATGATTTGATTTGAAGAGGAGTAATGGCCGATTTCTTCTATCAAAATAAAGGCAAGAATATTGCTTAATTAATAATTATTGGTGATTTAAAAGTGAGGGAATTATCTCCCAAGAAAGGATGAGAAAAGAAAATCAAAATTGGTGAGTTGTCAATCAATATTTAAATCCTACAAGGGGTGGCCGAAATCTAGAAATAAAATGAAGGAAAATATTGCTTAAATATTGAATTTTAACTCTTTAAAGTTTTAAACACTTATTATGTATTTTAGTGAAATAATAAATTGATTTGGGATAGTAATTTTCTTGCATGCATGGCTAATTCTTAAAATAAATTACTAGCATGTTAAGTTACAATTTCTTAAATAAAATAAGCCTAGATTAATTTATCCCAATTGGTTACACCTTTTTATTTAGGCTTTTAATTAATTATTGGACATAAAAGAACTTATTTACTACTTATCTCTAATTAATTAAATAAATCCTTAAACATTCTTTTTCATTAAAATAACTTATTCTTTGACTTAAATTAACTTTAGGAATATTTTCTTATCATTAAATTTTATCTCAATACTCCAACTCCAGTCCGGCCTCGTATTTAATCGAAAAGATAAAAACTAAACTTCTGCGATTTAAAATAAATGATCATGACTTAACAAATTTTTAAAATGCCTTAAATATAAAAGAAATCATTTTAATTTAAATAATAGTAATTATGCATGGCTTATACGTAGTCTGATTTAACAGGTTCTACAACTCTCCCCCCTTAAAAGAAATTTCGTCCTCGAAATTTAAACTTACCGAATAACTAGGGAGACCGACTCCTCATTTCTAGCTCAGATTCCCACGTAGCTTCCTACTCCGAATGATTAAGCCATTTGACTTTCACTAGCTTCACCAGTTTGTTCCGAAGCTTCTTTTCCTGTCTGTCTAAGATCTGCACTGGTTTTTCTTCATAAGACAGGTTCGGAGTGAGCTGCAATGGTTCAAAGTTCCAAACATGCGAAGGATTTGCCATATACTTCCTTAGCATAGAAACGTGGAACACATTGTGTACTACGGCCAGATTCGACGGAAGAGCAACACGATAAGCTAACGTCCCAACCCTGTCGAGGATCTCAAATGGTCAGATGAATCTCGGACTGAGCTTTCCTTTCTTCCCAAATCGCATGACACCTTTCATAGGTGCTATCTTCACAAAAACATGGTCACCAATGGCAAACTCTAGATCTCTCCTCCTCTGATCCGCTTAACTCTTCTGTCGACTCTGAGCAGTCCTCATCCTATCACGGATCTTGACTACTACATCGGCAGTCTGCTGAATAATCTCCGGACCCAATTCTGATCTTTCCTTTTAATCATCCGACGGCATCCGAGATCTACACTTACGACCGTACAGTGCTTCCTACGGAGCCATACCTATAGAAGACTGGAAACTGTTGTTATAGGTGAACTCTACCAATGGCAAATTCGACTCCCAATTCTCTGAGTTATCGATGACACATGCACGGATAAGATCCTCCAAAATCTGGATAACTTTCTCTGACTGCACATTTGTTTGAGGGTGGAAAGCTGTGCTGAACAACAACTTCGTACCCATAGTCGAATGCAAACTCTTTCAGAATGAGGAAATGAATCTAGGATCTCAGTCAGACACTATAGAAACGAGAATACCATGAAGTCTGACTATCTCTCGGATATACAACTCTGCATACTGAATCATGGTGAAAGTCGTCTTAAGAGGCAAGAAGTGCGCTGATTTGGTAAGACGATCAACAATCACCCAGATAGCATTTGATCCTCTGACTGACTTCGGCAAACCGACCACGAAGTCCATGATAACATTCTCCCACTTCCACTCGGGAATAAAAAGAGGCTTGAGCATACCTGCTGTTCTCTGATGCTCTGCCTTCACTAGCTGACAGGTCAGACACTCGGATACAAAACGTCTGATATCCTTCTTCATTCCGGGCCACCAATACAATAACTGCAGATCTTTTTACATCTTCGTATTACCAGGGTGAATAGAGTGCGGCGACATATGGGCCTCACATAAAATATCTGCTCGAATAGAACCGCTGCTAGGAACCCACATTCTGTCTCGATATCTCACAATATTGTCGTTAGCTGTATATGAAATACTGCCCTTGGCCTCATCTCTCTGCTTCCACTTTGCCAACTGCTCATCTGTTGGCTGCCCACTGCGAATACGGTCTAGAATGGAAGACTGAATCGTCAAAGTAGATAGACGGCGAACTCTACCTCGAGGATATGTCTCTAGATCAAACCTCTGCCTCTCAAACTGAAGAGGTCTCGGAATCGTCAAATGAGCCATCACTGCGACTTTCCTACTCAATGCATTCGCAAATACATTAGTTTTGCCAGGGTGGTAGCTAATGTCAAAGTCATAGTCCTTCACTAGCTCCAACCAACGCCTCTGACGCATATTCAACTCTTTCTGCGTAAAGAAGTACTTGAGGCTCTTATGGTCGGTAAAGATCTGACACTTCTCTCCGTACAAATAATGCCTCCAAATCTTCAAGGCAAATACTACGGCTGCCAACTCCAGATCGTGGGTAGGGTAATTCTTCTCGTGGATTTTCAATTGACGAGAAGCATATGTTATCACCTTCCCATGCTGCATCAACATTGCGCCTAGTCTGAGCTTCGAATCATCGGAATACAAAACAAAGTCTCCGGGCCCTGACGGCATGGCCAAAACTGGTGCTGAAATAAGAGCTTGCTTTAAAGTATCGAAGCTCTTCTGACACTCATCGCTTCCCACGTACTTAGCATTCTTCTTTGTCAATGACGTGAGTGGAACTGCGATAGAGGAGAATCCTTGAATAAACTTCCGATAGTATCCTGCTAGCCCAAGGAAACTACTGATCTCTGATGCATTCTGCGGCACAACCCAATCTCTGACTGCTGCAACTTCCGCTGGGTCTACCTCAATACCGCTGCTAGAAACGATTTGGCCTAAGAACGCCACCTTCTCTAACCAGAACTCGCACTTACTGAACTTTGCGAATAACTTATGCTTTTGCAAAGTCTGCAAAACTGCGGTTAGATGTCTGCTGTGCTCCTCATGATTCTTTGAGTAGACGAGAATGTCGTCTATGAATACTATCACGAACTGATCAAGATACGGCTGAAATACGGGATTCATGAGATCCATGAAGATCGCTGGCGTATTCGTCAAACCGAACGGAATCACAAGGAACTCGAAGTGGCCATAACGAGTCCTAAAAGCAGCCTTGAGAACATCGGCATCTTTCACCCTCAACTGGTGATAACCAGAACGCAGGTCAATTTTTGAGAATACTGAGGCTCCCTGCAACTGGTCAAATAAATCTTCAATCCTCGGAAGTGGGAATTTTCTCTTCACTGTAACCCTGTTCAACTCCCGGTAGTCAATGTAGAGCCTCATCGAACCATCTTTCTTCTTCACAAACAAGATTGGCGTGCCCCATGGTGAAAAACTCGGGCGAATGAACTCCTTGTCAAGAAGCTCCTGAATCTGCTTCTTGAGTTCTGCCATCTCTGTCGGTGCTAATCGGTACGGTGCCTTAGAGATCGGTGCGGTGCCTGGCATAAGCTCAATAGAAAACTCCATCTCTCGCACAGGTGGCAAACCAGAGACATCATCAAGAAAAACGTCTAGAAAATCCCTAACAATTGGGACATCGGAGGCTGACTGGCTGGGTGGCTCGAGAACAGATACAAAAGTCGCTAAAAATGCTTGACACCCTCTATGCATGAGCTTCCTAGCCTAAACACAAGATATCAAATGCGGTAAATGAAAGTACCTGTCTGGTTCGAATAAGAACTGTTCCATCCCAAGTTGTCGGACTAGAACAGATCTCCGCTGGAAGTCGATCAAAACTATGTTCCTTAGTAGCCAGTCCATACCCAGAGTGATATCAAATTCTTGCATCGGCAAAACGATGAGATCCGCATAAACAAGATTGCCATGAAGTTCGAGGTCTATGTCTCGGATCACATTAGTAGCTGCCAGCTCCTCTCCAGAAGGCAATACTACTGAATAGGCTATATCTAGCCCAATGGTCTTGACCTTGAGGAAATTAGCAAAGGTCACCGAAATGAACAAATGAGTAGCCCCTGAATCTATCAAGGCTTTCGTAGCTGAACTAGCTATAAAAATTCTCCCTGAAAGATTGGAACACCATGCTGAACCCAATAGTTACAAGAACTAGCTTATAGACATGCGAATGTCAAAGTTCTTCTAACCTAAATTCCCGAAAATAACACTGATTAGAGCATGCAATCTTACCACAAATTCTAAGCTCAGAATCTCAACCCAAACCCTCGAAATATTAACTTTCAAATATAAACTTAAAGCTTTAAGATACCTGTCAAGAGCATCGTCTTCGGGTTCGTCTCCACTGCATGGAGGGTAAAAACTCTGCCTTGGGTAGGCAGACTCCCCTGAGGGCACTCCTTCAGTAAGTGGTCGGGACTACCACACTTGTAGCACTTGCCCGAACCATATCGACAAACTCCAATATGGCGGCGAGAGAACTTGGCACAGACTGGATACTTCGGGGCTCTCGGGGCTACACATCCCTGCTGCTGCTGCTGTCCTCTGTTCCTGGGTGGGCCGTGGAAAGGCCTCTTACTCTGGTGCTGCTGCTGAGGAGGGCGGTGCGGCACTTGGACTGGTCGCTTGCCCTGACGGTCTCTCTCAATGTCATTCAGATCCTGCTCTGTAGCTAGAGCTCTGGAGACAGCGATGTCATAAGTAGTAGGGCTAGCCACCTTAACATCACGACACAAGATCGGTCGTAGACCATCCAGAAAATGTCTCAATTTGGCACCAACATCATTGGAAATCAGGGGTACAAAATGACAACCCCTCACAAACTTATGGATAAACTCCGTAACAGTCAAGTCTCCCTGCCTCAGGGTCATAAACTCCCTGATCAACCTGGAACGCACCTCGTCAGTAAAATATTTAGAGTAGAATACCTGTGTAAAGTGCGTCCAGCTCAGAGTAGCCAAGTTCAAGGCTACAGATGCTCCTTCCCACCACAAGCGAGCGTCTCCTCCAAACAGATAGGTCGCACAGCGGACCCAATCCTCATCTCCAAGCTCCATGAATTCGAAGATAACCTCGAGGGATTTAATCCAGCCCTCGGCAATCATAGGATCTGCCGTCCCTGAGAACTCCTTCGGTCTCATCTTCATGAACCGCTCATAGGTAGCCTCAGGCCCTGGCTGCTTGGCTACTACAGCATTGTTCCCCGCAAACTGTGCGAAGAACTGAGTCATCCCAGCTAACATCTGGGCGTTCATGTCCGGTGGAGGTGGAGGTGCATTTCTCTCCTGCCTCTGATTCTCACTTTCCTCTTGGCGAGGCTCATCATCTCTCGTGCGCTCAAGAATGCGTCTAGGAGGCATACTGTTCCATACACACAACCCATACGTAACCAACATGCATAATTCCATTATTCCTTTAAATTTAAATAAATACTGCATAATCAAAATCTTGACATAAAATATTTCATGAAAACATGCTGTTAAAATATTTCATGCTTTAAACGAAATGCTTAAACGTAAAACTTACAGACTGAAGACGTAACTTCGTGAGCTTCTCGAGATCAGTAGTAGTACAACCCTTTACAAGAACATAGGCTCTGATACCAACTGTCGGGGCCCGTATTTCATATTTGTAAATTTGCGGAATTATTTAAAATTTTTCTCTCTAAATAAATAACATGCATCATTCATAAAATAAACTGATAAATGCATTTAACTTTAAAATAACAGCGGAAATAAATATTTTGTTTCAAAACAACAACTTAAAAATAATTCATCAAAGTAAAAACTGAGTTTTAACATGAATAGTAAATGATGAAAAGTGACGTCCTCGGGTTCCTACTACTGCTGACCCAAGCTAGCTCACTGGTCTCCGCCCTCAGTCCCGACCTCATCAGTATCTAAAACAATCAGGTCTAGTGAGTCTAAAGACTCAGCATTCATATATCGTGATTATCAAGTAAATATATCATATAATTTGGCGTAACGTAAAAATATCGTATCGTAAAGCGTAACGTGAAAATCATGTCATGACTAATTATAAATACGTGCATATCTGAAAAATTGTACGTAGAATGTTTGCTTGATAGAGCCTTGTCATAAAATAGCCTATCATAATTTTTCTGTAGAGATAATGTTCTACGCAAGTGGCCCATAACATAACATGAATCGTCTGATCAGACTAAACCACAGTATACAGGGCGGTAGAGATCATCATAGCCCTTGGACTGGATATTCATACCCATACATGAACATGAACCGGTCGTAAGTCATCGGGTGAAGTAATAATCCCATAATCCCATAAGCGTGAGGTGGCCACAAGGAGTATCGCATATATCTCAAAAATAAACATTTTATATTTTATGCACGTAATATAATTATAATCCTGTTTTATCGAATGAGTTGGATCGTTCCCAGGCTCGCTGTGACCTAATTCTAACATGAGAAACATGCAAATATTTTCAACTTGACCAACACTTCATAACCAAACCAAAAACGAGACAATAACCCCCAACAAACTTAGTATTAAACCATGGCTTCGTACCAACACGAATGGGCATTGAACCATCGTTTAGTCATGATTAAAATACACCTAAAATACTGGAAAATATAACCTTAGGGCTGTAATACACGAAAATTGTGCATGGAGGCCAAAATCATGAAACGCTCTTTCGAGAGTCACTTTGGCTCATTGCACCGTAAATTCTCGTACGACTTTTAAACTTAACGAAATCACAAACGGCTAAAAAAATGACCTTCCAACTCAATGAGGTACTGTTCATTCCAAGGCCATAGGCTAAAAGCCAACCAAAAACTCGTACGTGACCTCTGAACCGCAGCAAAGCTGCTGTAAAATTCCAGCGGCAGCAGCTTCGTATGAAATGCTTCGATTACAAGGCTAATGGACATTGGGGCTTGAACCACCAACCAGAGCCTCTTCCCAACATGCTAAGGTGTGGCTTGAACCATGGCTAAGGGCCCTAGGCCCACCACAATCCAAACAAACACCTACGACAATCCAAAGCTCCACCCGAGAACGCCATTTTGCACGCGTGGGGTGTAATGCTTCACTTGTTGTCTTGGTCATTCCAATGGCCATGTGATTGACCATGGCTTGCTCTAGACATCATGAGGTATTGTGGGAACCATGGCTAAGGGCTAGAAGCCAACCAAGATCCACCCAACATAATCAAAATCGAAAACCAACTCACACAACAAACATCAGAAAATTGAAGAACCGAGGGACTTGTCTTGTTTGTTTAAAATTTGATGGGATCATGAACCAAGCCATGAAAGGTCTTTTTGGTCATGTCCTAGACATGCTAAGGAAGGGTTCTAACCATGGTTACAGGCCTTAGACCAACCACGATCCGAACCTTCAACTTAGACAAACCAAACAAGAAATCGAAACTCACAACTTGCAACTATGGAGAGTTGCTGTCCATTTCGTTTTGCTGTGGCGAAGGGAGTCAAACCGATGGACCAACACCTCCCTAACACACTCTATAACATGCTTAGATGCAGCCTTGAGCACCTGGAACCTGGCCAACCCCTGAAATCACAAAAACACTACAAAATCGTGAAGTGCAAGTGAGAGAGCCGAAAATTCTGCATGCGTTTTTCGAAAAATTGCTGTCCAATTTTCTTTTTGCTTCATGATTTATGAACATAACATGATTTAAAAATATATATATGACTTGATTGAAGAGAAAAGAATAATATAGACATGCCTGGAAATCTTTTGTTTGAAAAGAAACAAATTATACGACGACACAGCGCCACGGAGACGGAGTTCCTTTTCTTTCTTGTTTTCTCTCTTATTTTCTCTTGCAAGTCACGATTTTTCTGAAGTTTTTACTCTGAAATTTTTGAGAATGAGGAGAGGGGAGAAGGCTAGGAAATGAATGAGGAAGTTGCAAAATAAATGGAGATTGAATGCCAAGTTAAAATCTTTCTATCCTTAAGTTTGAGAGATAAGGAAATGAGGTGTGATATGATTTGATTTGAAAAGGAGTAATGGCCGATTTCTTCTATCAAAATAAAGGCAAGAATATTGCTTAATTAATAATTATTGGTGATTTAAAAGTGAGGGAATTATCTCCCAAGAAACGATAAGGAAAGGAAATAAAAAATGGAGAGTTGACAATCAATATTTAAATCCTACAAGAGGTGGCCGAAATCTAGAAATAAAATGGAGGAAAATATTGCTTAAATATTGAATTTTAACTCTTTAAAGTTTTAAACACTTATTATGTATTTTAGTGAAATAATAAATTAATTTGGGATAGTAATTTTCTTGCATGCATGGCTAATTCTTAAAATAAATTACTAACATGTTAAGTTACAATTTCTTAAATAAAATAAGCCTAGATTATTTATCCCAATTGGATACACCTTTTTATTTAGGCTTTTAATTAATTATTGGACATAAAAGAACCTATTTACTACTTATCTCTAATTAATTAAATAAATCCTTAAACATTTTTTTTCATTAAAATAACTTATTCTTTGACTTAAATTAATTTTAGACGTGCCATCAACATAACACTTTTCTTAAACATGATTACATACTCGTACATACATAAACTTCATCATTTTGCGTAGATGCATGTTTCAAAGCAAGTGACCCATACATAAATGCGCCTGATCAGACTAAACCACAGTACTGGGCTGACACGGAAGATCCACTGCCACATACATGAGATCCCCGTTCATAATTTAATGGGTGGATTGGTCTCTGGTCATACTTTACCGCTTTCCAATCCTGATCTAAATCCGTTCATAATTTAACGGGGTGGATTGGTCCCTGGTCATACTTTACCGCTTTCCAATCTCATACATAATTTGGTCACAAGACATTTTAGCAATACTCAAAAAATTAAAGTATTTTCCTGCACATCGAACATACTTACTTGGCTTTGAAGGATTCGTTGGATCTCGCTTGAGGCCACTGCTGCACATACTAACATGAGTTCAAACACTTATCTTTCATAGCTTAGATGTAGGTACTTGTGCTCACCACCGAAGTAAATAAACAACTTATGACATTCTAAATCACTCGGGACTTGACCTCGTTTAATCATCGTAATAAACCATGAAATAGAACCGCAAAACAAATTCTATATTTTATATTCATAACCACAAAACAAATTCTGTATTTTATATTTATAACCACAAAGCAAATCTTATATTTTAAACTCATATAAAAAAATAAAAAAAATAATTTTTTTAAGGAGGTACACGGACCCCCGTGTAGGGTTCGGGGTAGGCTCTGGAAATTCGTATTTTTGAAGGAAAAAAGAAAAGGACTCCGTGTCGGGGTTCGGGTAGCCTCTGGACTTGGAAACTCACGAAAATTCGCTATCTTATTCATTCATTGATTCTTTCAATCCAAGCCTAAGGACCATGAACCAACACCTCGAGACTCATCCTAGGATGCTATTACATTGATTCAAACCCGTACAAACACCCCAAACGTCCCCAAGCTTTGACAAGCAACTTCAATACAACAATAACCCGTAATTCGACATCATTTTGCTTCATACGACTTCTATTACATCCCAAGCCAATCCTGACCCAAACGAACCACCAAATAACACCTAAACTCATCCCATAACATATCTAAATGCAGTAGCACAAGTCCGGCGGTGCCCCACGAAGCCTGCAACTCAAAAACTTCAAGAACACATCAAGAACTCATTTTCAGAAAACGCCGTTTGAGCAGTCCCACGAAAACAATCATAAATCACTAAATTCTTATCCAAATATTTCGAATTTACTATCAAATCGAAGGTATAAAAAATTATACGTTTTATATGTGGAAAAAAATCGACCGAACAGTCACATTATTTAAAATGACAACAAGTTTCGAGTTTTCAGATCTAAAATCGTTTCAAAACCGTTCCAACAAATTTTTGCTCAAACGTTTTACAACATACATGGATTTTTACGCATAACAAACATAGAAACAAATACTATGATGAGATCGATGTATAAATGAAAGAATATACATGCCTTTTGATGATAAAATTTACCGAACCGACGATACTGAAGCGGGAAAAGATGCGAGGTTGATCCGGGATTAACGTGACACTATTTTCCTTGATGAAAAGCGACGAAAACTTGCAGGGAAATTTTCAGAGAGCGGGGCGGCTGCTCTTGGTTCTTAGAACCCTAAATTTTGCTCTCAAGGAATTGAAAGAAGATGGAATGACATGTGTGTGCTGATGGTGTGTGTAAAAACATGTAAGTGTGTGTGAGTGTGTGTAACGTGTGTGTGTGATTAATTAGGGGTAATTAAGGTCTAATTAGCTTAATTAAATAAATAATAAGCAATTTTCATGATAATTAAAATACTAATTCTCCACTAAATTACTAGCATTCCTAAATTTGAAATAAAATGCACATGCTCTAAACTTTAAAAGTTTAAAAATCTCAAAACCACCTAATAAATTAAATTAGACTTTAAAAATGCTTAAATTAATAAATCATTTAAAATGCCTCAATTCTAACTTAAAATAAAATACCACACTTTAAAAATTGCTAATATAGTCGCCGGTTTCTTTTCCTTGATCCCGCCTCGAATAATCGCCTGAAACATGGAACTCAAGAAAATATTTTAACGTGCATCGATTAACATGAATAATTTAAAATAATGAGTTTTCATAAAACATGCATCATTAAAAATCCATTTTAAAATTAAATAATTGATTTACAATTTAATAAATGCATGAGATTTACAAGTACTGATTTTGGGCTCTACAATTCTAGACCCTCTTGCAGAACCAGGAGTGTGGTCATGGCCAAAGCGAACACGATCATGAGAACTGAATATTATTAGGAAGAGTCATGTGTGAAGTATATCTTAATTCACAAAAACGGCTGCACAGTTCAAATACATCATGTGTGACGTACCGTACTTTCAACTATTTAAAATTTGCAGAAAAATTAAAAATTTTCTTAAGTAGCTCGTGAACCTTCAAAATTCGATAAAATAAACTTTACGTCTCAAAAGTGGTTGCAACAAAAGATCTAAAAATAAAGTTTGCCAAAAGTATCTGATTAAAATCTCGTAACCAGTAAAATAAATCAGAGTATTTTGATCATTTCATAAAACTTAAAACATGGCGGTCCTCGGGTTTAGCCTCCCGCTCAGTCCAATCCAGCTCCTTGGTCCTCACCCCTAGTCTCCTCAAAATCATCCTCACCTGCATCGATCAAGTCTAGTGAGTCTAAAAACTCAACACGTATAAACTGGAAGTAACGAGTAGTACGTAATAAAACCACATTCAACTTCAAAATAGAGCGTACATACGTGAAACTTCAACTTGCAATTAAACTTGAACATACATACATAACATAGACGTGCCATAACATTAAAACTTTTCATAAACATGCTTGCATACTTGTACATACATAACTTCATCATTTTTGCGTAGAGGCATGCTTCAAAGCAAGTGACCCATAACATAAATCGCCTGATCAGACTAAACCACAGTACTGGGCTAACAGGGAAGATCCACTGCCACATACATGAGATCCCCGTTCATGCTTTAACGGGTGGATTGGTCCCCGTTCATGCTTTAATTCTTTCCAATCCTGATCTAAACCCGTTCATGATTTAATGGGGTGGATTGGTCCATGGTCATGCTTTACCGCTTTCCAATCCCATACATAATTTGGTCACAAGACAATTAGCATACCTCAAAACTTAAAAGTATTTTCTTTGCACGTCGAACATGCTTACTTGGCGTTGAGGGATTCGTTGGATCTCGCTCGGGGCCACTGCTGCACATACTAACAAGATTTCAAGCATTTAATTTCCAAACGTAGACATAATAATCGTGCTCACCACTCAAAATGACAATTTTCTTATGACGTTCTAAATCGCTACGGACTTGACCTCATTTAATCATTGTGTTAAGCCATGACATCAACCCCCAAAACAAATCCTAAAATGATGTATGAACATTTCCCAAAACATAGAAGACATGAGCCTAAAATAGTGTTTTAAAAAGTATGGACGAGCGCCTAGGCGCTGGATAGTGATGCGATGCGGCACTGCCTAGCGCTAGCAATGCCGCAGGCCTAGCGCTGCGGCGCCACAAGGGCAGCGCCAGGCTTGCGCAGAATGGGCATTGCGGCACTCCTTGACGAGCGATGCGGCGCTAATCCTCCGCACAACCAACCCAAAATAACACATTTTGATACAATTTTAAAAATCACGCACAAACGACTCGAACCGATGCAACGAGACTCATCTTAGGACGCTATGACAAAGATTCAACTTATACAAATGTCCCCAAAACAACGACGCACAACAACTACGCAACATAACCCATAAACATGAATTTTTTTTTACACCAAAATGCTTCCTATGACTTTTATTGCAACCAAGTGCCTATCGACACGAATCGAAGCACCAAAACTCATCCCAACATAATACTCACAATACTTAAACGCAGCAGCAGTCACCCAACGTTCCTAATGAAGCCTGCAACAAATAAACTTCAAGAATACATCAATAACATAATTTTCAGAAAACGCAGTTTGAGCAGTCCCACGAAAACGGTCATAACTCACACAATTTTTATCCAAATATTTCAAATTTTATATCAAATCGACGAATGTCTCTCTTCATACTTGGCCATCAATACAAGATCTGCAAGTCCTTGTACATTTTGGTACCTCCTGGATGGATAGAATACGGAGATGCATGTGCCTCCGACAGAATGTCCTCCCTAATGGAATCAACATTAGGCACCCACATTCTGTCTCTGTATCTCACAATACCATCTGACACTGTGTAGAGTACAGTGCCCTTAGCTTCATCCTTCAGTCTCCATTTTTGTAGTTGTTCATCTGAAGACTGCCCTGCCCTGATTCGGTCTAGCAAGGAAGATTGGACTGTCAGATTAGACAGCCTTGGAGCTCTGCCCTTATGATAAATTTCTAAACCAAACCCCTGAATCTCAGCCTGAAGAGGTCTCTGCACTGACATCTGCGTTACGACTACAACTTTCCTGCTCAAGGCGTCTGCCACAACATTAGCTTTTCCCGGATGGTAGCTAATTTCGCAATCGTAGTCTTTTACCAATTCCAACCACCGTCTCTGTCTCATATTCAGCTCCTTCTGCATGAAGAAATACTTGAGACTCTTGTGATCAGTGAATATCTGGCATTTCTCGCCATACAAGTAGTATCTCCAAATCTTTAACGCGAAGAAGACAGCGGCTAACTCAAGATCATGAGTCGGGTTGTTCTTCTCATGCACCTTCAACTGCCTGGAAGCATAAGCTATCACCCGACCATGCTGCATCAACACTGCGCCTAACCCGAGCTTAGATGAATCGATGTATAACACAAAGTTTCCTTGCCCTGATGGCATGGCTAACACTGGCGCTGAAATAAGAGCTTGCTTCAAAGTATCGAAGCTTTTCTGACACTCGCCACTCCACACGAACTTAGCATTCTTCTTGGTCAGTGAGGTGAGCGGCACTGCTGTCGACAAAAACCCCTGAAGAAACTTACGGTAGTAACCTGCTAAACCCAGAAAACTACGGATCTCCAAAGCGTTCTTCTGCTCAACCCATTCCTTAACGGCTGTCACCTTTGCTGGATCCACCTCAATACCACTGCTAGACACTATGTGACCCAAAAAGGCTACCTTCTCCAACAAAAATTCATACTTACTGAACTTCGCAAACAACTTGCGACTCTGCAAGGTCTGTAGAACTGTACTCAAGTGCTGACTGTGCTCCTCGTGGCTCTTAGAGTAGATGAGAATGTCATCAATGAACAGTATGACGAACTGATCTAAGTAGGGCTGAAATACTCGGTTCATCAAGTCCATGAAAATTGCTGGAGCATTCGTCAGTCCAAGCCAGCTCCATGTCCCCACCCCTAGTCTCCTCAAAATCATCCTCATCTGCATCGATCAAGTCTAGTGAGTCTAAAGACTCAACACGTATAAACTGGAAGTAACGAGTAGTACGTAATAAAACCACATGCAACTTCAAAATAGAGTGTACATACGTGAAACTTCAACTTGCAATTAAACTTGAACATACATACATAACATAGACGTGCCATAACGTTAAAACTTTTCATAAACATGCTTGCATACTTGTACATACATAACTTCATCATTTTTGCATAGAGGCATGCTTCAAAGCAAGTGACCCATGACATAAATCGCCTGATCAGACTAAACCACAGTATTGGGCTAACAGGGAAGATCCACTGCCACATACATGAGATCCCCGTTCATGCTTTAACGGGTGGATTGGTCCCCGTTCATGCTTTAATGCTTTCCAATCCTAATCTAAACCCGTTCATGATTTAACAGGGTGGATTGGTCCATGGTCATGCTTTACCGCTTTCCAATCCCATACATAATTTGGTCACAAGACAATTAGCATACATCAAATCTTAAAAGTATTTTCTTTGCACATCGAACGTACTAAGCCATGACATCAACCCCCGAAACAAATCCTAAAATGATGTGTGAATATTTCCCAAAACATAGAAGACATGAGCCTAAAATAGTGTTTTAAAAAGTATGGATGAGCGCCTAGTCGCTAATCCTGCGCACAACCAACCCAAAATAACACATTTTGATGCAATTTTAAAAATCACGCACAAACGACTCGAACCGATGCAACGAGACTCATCTTAGGACTCTATCACAAAGATTCAACTTAAACAAAGGTCCCCAAAACAACGACGCACAACAACTATGCAACATAACCCATAAACATGTATTTTTTTTGACACCAAAATGCTTACTACGACTTCTAATGCAACCAAGTGCCTATTGACACAAATTGAAGCACCAAAACTAATCCCAACATCATACTCACAATACATAAACGCAGCAGCAGTCACCCAACATTCCCAACGAAGCCTGCAGCAAAGAAACTTCAAGAATACATCAATAACATAATTTTCAGAAAACGCAGTTTGAGCAGTCCCACAAAAACGGTCATACCTCACTCAATTATTATTCAAATATTTTGAATTTTATATCAAATCAAAGGTATCAAAAAGTTATACATTTTTTATGTTGAAAGTTTTCTCAAAATCACGACCAAAAAATCGTAGTTTTTGAAAAGACAATTAAAACGTGATTTGTGATCCAAAAACCGTTTCAAAATTGATCCAAACATCATTGCTCAAACTTCTACACAACACACATGTATTTTTACGCATAAATAACAACACAACGCATAATATGACGAGATCGATGCATAAACGAAAGAATATACGTGCCTTTAAATCTTTAACATTACCGAAACGACGACACCGAAGCGGAGATGGTGCGAGGATTAATCTGGAACGATTAGTGGCTCGTTTTCCTTGAAGAAAACTCACGAAAATTTGCTGGAAATATTCAGAGGAGGGGCGGCTGCTGTTCTTACTTTGGAACCCTAGGTTTCTTCTCTCAAAAATGAAAAATGAAGGAATGAAATGAAAGTGTGTGTGTGTGTTATACGTGTAGGTGTGTGTGTATGAGTGTGTGTGCGTGTGTTATGATAGTAATTAGGGGAATTAAATTGTTTAATCACTCAATTAAAATGCTAATAGAATGCTAATTAAAATTTTAATTTCCCACTACTAGGCAAACTCTCCTAATTTAAAATAAAAACACACAAGTACTAAATCCTTAAAAGTTTAAAATCATAAATCACCTACTAATTAAATTAGGCTTTAAAAGTGCTAAAAACTTAATAAATTATTTAAAATGCCCCAAACTCAACTTAAAATAAATTACCACATTTTAAAATTGCCAAAAATCGTCGCCGGTCTCTTTTCCTCGATCCCGCGTCGAATGATCGCCTGAAACATGAAACTCGAAAAACATTTTAACGTGCATCACATAAATATTAAAATAACGCAATTTAAATAAATGCATCGCTAAAACTCATTTTAAATTTAAATAAATGAATTAACAATTAAATAAATGCATAGGTTTTACGTATCTTGAATTTTGGGCTCTACATCATGTATACTGTCAACCAGTGAATTATTATGCTTTCACAAGGGAAGGTTCAAAGGATAATATCTACCTATCCTATGCAAGATTCAACTGTTGAACTTTCTCACGAAACTCGTCGAATATCTATCAATTTCCATTCATGTGGGGGATTGTTGGACTTATATATTGGGCTTGGTCCTTTTGAATGAGAAATTGGACAAGCTTGTAGATGGTAAGTGGGAAATCATGGGCCTGATTTGCAGTGGAAAAAGGCTTGACTTGTGTGGAAACGTACGAGCGCGACCTGGGTGCGTCGAATGTCGGACCGATCAAGGCAAAATTTCCCACCGAGGTTCACCTGGCTTTTGCTATTTTTTTTTTCGGAAATTCAATTATGAATGACCTTCCATATGGCCTGCATGACTGTTGGTGCTCCAGATGGGCTGACCTTTGGTGCTCCAGCTAGACTGACTTTGGCCTTTCGGATGGCCAACAGTGGTTGTCCACATGGAACCAGAGTACCTATATATAGAGGCAGCCTCAAGTCTTTCAAACACACCCAACACACTCTCCTGCATTCTCAAATTTTCGAAGCTTTCTTTGTTGTCTCGGCTGCTGTTGTTTCCTCCGGCTGCTGCTATTCCTCTGCCCTCATGATAAAGTTTAGGTACTTTTTCAGTTCGCATAGTGGTGCCTGGTACTGGGTTACTGCTGGTTGTTCCGTTCTATCCTGGAAAATAGACGTCCACGTTCATCCTCCGAGCATGTACCAGAGGGGGCGAATCTGTTTTAAGGACACTGTATTTTCATACAGGCCTCGGTTTGGTTTATTTTAAGCATTGTACTACTGTTTTGTTCACCGTACTGGTTCGCTGGTTTTTCGCTTAACTTAAGGTCCTGTTTCATCCATATATTTTTTGTAACAATGCTTTCGTAAATAAAATAATCTTATACCTTTTTTTTCCAAAATGCAACTGGGTGATGTCCACCAGGTTTTTAGACTGCTCCTCATAGCCCAACCATATAGTCACAACTGATGTTTTTGACGCATTCTTCAACAACACCTAACACAATTTTTTTCGTTTCCTACCTCAATGTATATAGTAATGAATTGATTTTTAATTTAATAAACGAGACTGGAAAAATTTATAAACTTTTTTCAGACATACTAAATATTATTATATAGTAACCTTTCATAAAAGATGAGATAACTTGCTTAACTACTTATGGTAGTTGGAAATTGTTGGAACATTTCATGTCGCAATCTTGATTTTGATTTTAACAAAACTTCTCATTTTTGTTTCTAATGAATTTATCTAAGTGCGCAGATGTTGAAACTGATCAGGCTTCGAGCCAAAACTAAAGCTATCAAGACGTTAACTGAAAGTGCCAACTGATTGCCCAAACTGAACCAGCCCAACTGAAGTATCAAAGTCCAGTTCAATTGATTGTTCAGTTGATAGGTGATTCAGCAGACCTTCAGAAGCCCAACCAGCTGATGAAGGGCTCAACTGATGAAAAGCCCAACTGTCCAGTTCAACTGAATCAGTGAAATCAGTTCAGATGACGAGCCAACTGATTTAACCAAACCAGTTCAAGACCAGTTCAACTGATCAGTTCAGAGCATGAGTTAGGAATCAATCAGTTTGCAGAACATGACAAGCTTATCTAATGGAATCCAGCTACGCACAACGATACAAAAGCAATTGTACTATCAATAGTATAATAATGGATGTTGCAGAAAAACTTAAAGCCAAAATATTCCAGAATGGCTGTCAGAAAAGTCGAGACACAAATTGCAAGGAACGCATTCAAGCTGCAACGGATACAATAATTGAATCTCACTGTAAGATCAAGCTTCCCACCTATAAATAGAAGATGAAGATCAGTGAGAAGAATTGAGGAAAAGAAGAGAGAAAAGAAAGGGCACGCATATAGCATATCAGCTTACAAAGAAGCAATCAGCCCAGTTGAGAGAATACACCAAAGTTATATCGTCTTAGTTTAGAAGCTTATTTCCCTCAGTGTGTAAGAACACCTTTCCGTTGTAATCATTGTTCACTTCTCACACACATACACCACCACTCACAAATATAGAGAGTTGAGCTTATGGAATAGATGAGTGGTTCTTTGCACAAAGACGTAAAATAATGTGTGTGTAGTCTTTGACACACAGACATTAAATAAGTGTTGGTTGAAAGGTGTTGTCTTCAGTCTATGCTAGGAGTTCAGATTAAGTAGTAGTGTAAGTCCTAAGCTGAGTGAGTTTGTACAAGTCTTTGTATAAATCAAAGTCTTAGTGAATCCTCTCGAGGTGGTAAAAGATGTGACGTAGGAGCAGTTGAAGTCTACGAACATCCAAAAACATATTTTGTGTATTTAACTGTTTAACTATTATTTTCAAACTGATTTGATCAGTTCAAGCAGTTATCAGTTCAATTTTCACCATAACAGAAGCTAACTTAACAGCTTTTTTAACGAAGGATTACTTCGAGTATGTTCTGCTTGGTTCTAAACCAAACTCGATTTAATTCATCGGTATTTACATTTTTAGAGCACGAGCAATTGAAGCTCATGGAGAATATTGTGTTTGAAGCACCTTCGCAGGTGTTAGAACCGATCCTTCAATTGGTATCAGAGCTAGTTGTTCTAAGAAGGACATTTGAAAATTGTTTAAAAAATATTTTACTTAAAAATACTTTTAAATGCTATTTAAAAGTACTTTATATTATTCTCAAAACTATTTTGAAATATTTATCTAATGCTCTTTGAGAAAGAGTAGAGAGGATTGGCTCTGCAACTAACATTGTAACCACTTCTCTAGGCTCCAAGTTTTGGGTCTTTAATCAGCTAGCAGGGTGTTGAGTCCAAGCTGACAGTAGATTAGCTAAACTGATTCAGTGGACAAGATTTCAGCTGCCAGCCTACCAGTTTAGCTGATCAATAAACGAAGCCCATCTATGTTGAGATGTTGGATGATTAAAGTGGAGCTTAATCATCAGCAGTATACCGCCGTTTCATTTTCATATCAGATAATCAATGCGGTTCGGCATCAGTTGAGTCTAGTTTGAGTTAGCTCGACCAGTTAGCCAGCAAAGAGATAAAGTTCGAGTCAAATTAGCTGTTCTTCTGGCAAAGAGACTCAAGATCGTGGCAGCATTTAAAGCGTTCAAGGCAACTAGTTGTTGATATATCTAGTTCTGTCATGCATAAACTGATTGATATTTGATGTTATTCAAAATATGCTATTGTAGTAGCAATTTTCCTTACAACTGACGATGTACTTAAATGTATAAAAGGAAGTTTATTTGATTAAATAAACATCATGTTTATCTAGTTAAGTTTCTATATGACTGAACTGATATCTCCAAATTTCTTGCCTAAACTGCTTGAATGATTAAAAATTATTAAATTCCTTTAAGCGTATATAATTATATTCTTAAGGGGGAGCTTTTAGATTCATTTCTTGAGGGGGAGCTTTCTAGTAACACCCTTATTTTATACTTGACAAGATTAATGATACTTATACTCATAATCAAAAAAGGTTTTGAATGATATATCTATATTATGAAACAATTCAAACAAGAGCATCCATTTGATCGTTTATAAAAATTTTGGCATGATGTCCCTATATTTTGTAATAGCCAAACTCTCAAGCAACAACAACCATACGCACATATAATCAAATTTTCATATACAAACATTGAAACAACCCCATACCATGAAATTTAGATTTAAAGAAATAAAATGAGCGGAAGCCTTATATTTTAAAGGGAAAAATAAGATACTATTTGCATAATGAAATTTTCAAACTTTATAAATAACCATTCATAAATCTATCCTCAAAAGATAGTTAAAAACCACCACAAATTTTCTTGATTCATTTTACAAAATTCATGGTACTAAAATTTTCCAATGTTCACTACACCAAAATAAGTGTTACATGCCAAACGTTTTCCCTTCTATCTTGCCATATGACTTCTTCCGTCGTGGACAATCCATTTCATTCTATCTTGTTACATGCATCACATGATATTAACTGGAATGAGTTTATAACTTACACTAAGTAGAAAGCTGAAAATAACAAATACATATACATTGGCTTGGCTTGAAACATGACTATGGCAATGACAATGAAAACTGAATAATACCATTTTCAATGAACAATAAATATCAAGGCTATATAGATGGTATCTCATGGCTCATATTAAAGAAAGGAATTGATAGTTCTGTGACCTGTGACCTGTTATAAGTATCTCCTTGATATAAATATAAAAACTATGAGAGATACTCTTAATCATGAAATTGGCCAATGACATGCATGCAATTACTATCAATCATTGGTTTTAATCATAAGAATTTCGTTGAGACAATTGAACAAACACTTGGTAGGCACATGAATTGCTAGCTCTTTTGTCAATGAATTCAATGGGATTCTTTGATCAATGAACATATATCCATACATATATAAAGAATATATCAAAAGGGAGGAGCTAGACATCAATAAACATGGCTTTATACATATATTTATCATGTGAGCAAAAGAAAAACCTCTACTTACAACCCAACAAGCAAGCAAATGGTTGCTACAAGGTTATCGAAGGAATTCCTACAACAATATACACATAATTAACCATTAAGCATCAACAATAATCATAGGGATCAACCAAACCAACTTAAACCTTCATCTTCTCAAATCTTTCTAACCTTAATAGATAAAATTCAAACCTTGGAGCTTGGAAACTTAGTAGGAAAAGCTAAGAAATACACTAAAATCTTTGCACTTAGATGGAGAAATGAAGGAGAGAAACTTGAGGGAGAAAAGGGCTTGAATCGTTCCAAGGGAGAATAAAGAAGTTAGAAATTTATAGAAGCCTCTAGATACAACATATATAATCCCTTCAATCCATCAAAATCGCATTTTTGAAAAACACTTTCGCCCCGACTAGCGCCGCAGCGCCACTTTTTTTGGGATGCCGTCCCTGCGCTTCGGCGCCGCCGCCTGTACACCAGCAACATCAGCAGCGCTGCCCCTCCGGAGCTGCGGCACTGCCCCTGCACCTGAAAATCATCACCAATACACTTAACTCCATCCTCTTCTAATGCCATGCAATACCAATGAAATTAAACATCCATATAGATCCTCAAATCATCCATAAACCATCACAACAAAAACCCATCCATTTCCATAATCAACACCAACTATGAACATAGCACCAAAAAAAATAACCCTAACTTCACCATTCCAATGAACCATAAATGCACCATAACCATTCAACATAATTTCAACCATTATATCTTCACAACCATAACAACTAACAATACTATACAACAATAACCATGAATATGCAATAACCATAACAATATCCATAAATCCAAAACCCCAACCCATAAATTACATCGTTGACAATATAATGACAAAAGGTTGGGATATTACAATCTCCCATCCTTATAAAAATTTCGTCCTTGAAATTTTCTTACTGTCAAACAAATTCGGATAACGATGTTTCGTCTCTTCTTCCGGTTCCCATGTGGCCTCTTCAATCACATGATTCATCCACAGAACTTTGACAAGACCAATTTCTCTATTCCGCAACACTTTAACTTTGCGATCAAGTATTTGAACCTGCATTTCCTCATAGCTTAGGTTAGGTAAAAGGTCCAAAGCTTCATGCCGAAGAACATGAGATGGATTAGAAAGATACTTACGTAGCATAGAAACATGGAAGACATTGTGAACTCGATCCAAATCCGGTGGCAATGCAAGACGATAGGCTCGGTCTCCAATCTTGTCTTGAATTTCAAACGGCCCAATATATCAAGGACTTAATTTACCTTTCTTGCCAAAACGAACCACTCCCTTGAGAGGAGCTATTTTAATGAAAACATGATCACCAAATTCGAATGCCAAGGGCCGTCGTCGTACATCGGCATAGCTTTTTTGTCTAGATTGAGTGGTCTTCATTCTCTCTTGGATCAATGACACAACATCTGCTGTTTGTTGAACCAACTACGGGCCCCACATCTTCTTTTCACCTACCTGTTCCCAATACAAAGTAGATGGGCACTTTCTTCAATATAAAGCTTCATAAGGTGACATGCCGATTGAAGACTGGTAGCTGTTATTATACGTGAATTCCACCAAAGGCAACTTGGAATCCCAACTCCCCGGGAAATTAATCGTGCAAGCCCTTAACATATCTTCAAGAATTTGGATTACCCTTTCAGATAGCCCGTCTCTTTGAAGATGGTAGGTTGTACTAAAAGCCAATTTCGTTCCCAATGCTCGATGTAAACTCTTCCAAAACTCTGATATAAACCTTGGATCACGATCTGAGACTACCTGTGAGGCCCAGGGCCGAAGAGGGCGGGGGGTGATTGTCGGTGCCATGAGTTTGCACGGACAATGAGCGGCTCCTGACAGGCTTCTAGGAGGAGGAAACATGAATGAACCGATCTTACACCGGAAGGAGGGGGATTCCGAAACTGTTCAATGTAATGGACTGTACAGTTAAAGAGGGCTTAAAAGATTTGATATGTACTACTCATACCGATAAGATGCATCTTCTTTTCGGTAACTCATCACATAAAAACTCCAAAGTTAAGCGTGCTTGACTTGGGGCAATTCTGGGATGGGTGATCTCTTGGGAAGTTTCCTAGGGTGCGTGTGAGTGAGGACATAAACACGGTGGCAAGACTCGTCTTGGTACAGTGAGGAAAGTCGTCGAAGCTGGGGCGTTACAGTTGGTATCAGAGCCGACCTCTCCCAGTACGGTGTGGTTCGGGGACGAACCAAGCGGAAGCTGGTGGGCATGTGAGGCCCAGGGCCGAAGAGGGCGGGGGGTGATTGTCGGTGCCATGAGTTTGCACGAACAGTGAGCGGCTCCTGACCGGCTTCTAGGCAGAGAGAACATGAATGAACCGATCTTACACCGGAAGGAGGGGGATTCCAAACTGTTCAATGTAATGCACTGTACAGTTGAAAAGGGCTTAAAAGATTCGATATATATTACTCATACCAATAAGATGCATCTTCTTTTCGGTAGCTCATCACATAAGAACTCCAAAGTTAAGCGTGCTTGACTTGGGGCAATTCTGGGATGAGTGACCTCCTGGAAAGTTTCCTAGGGTGCGTGTGAGTGAGCACATAAGCACGCTGGAAAGACTCATCTTGGTACAGTGAGGAAAGTCGTCGAATCTGGGCCGTTACACTATCGATACCGGTATCCCATAAAGTCTCACAATTTCCTGAATATAAACCTCAGCATATTGATTCATAGAATATGTTGTCTTGACAGAGAGAAAATGCGATGACTTGGTCAATCGATCCACGATCACCCAAATAGAATTGAAGCCCTTCTGAGTCCTTGGTAAACCAACAACAAAATCCATAGTGATATGTTCCCACTTCCATTGCGGTATAGGTAAGGATTGCAAGAATCCCGCTGGTCTTTGATGCTCAATCTTAACCTGCTGACAGGTTAGACATTCCGACACAAATAACATGATATATTTCTTCCTACCTGGCCACCAATAAAGACGTCGAAGATCTTCATACATCTTGATGCTACGAGGGTGTACTGAATAGGGTGCTGTATGAGCTTCAAGTAGTATCTTGTCGAATGTCATCACCCATAGGAACACATATCCTATCGCGAAAGGTCAACAAACCATCACGATTCAACCCAAACTTAGAAACCCTGTTAGATCACTTTTTCTCTTCAATTAATAACAGATTATCCAACTGTTGCTCCCTCATAATTCGTTCAAACAAGGTTGAGCGAAGAACTAATGCAGATAATTGAGCTATTGTACCTTGAGTTACCAAAGTTATCTCATTCTTTTGCAAATCAAGCAACAATGGTTTTGAAATTATAGAACCCAATAAAGCATTTGACTTACGACTCAAAGCATCCGCAACCACATTAGCTTTACCAGGATGATAGCTAATGGTGCAATCAGAGTCCTTCACAAGTTCCAACCATCTCCGCTGCCGCATATTTATGTGAAAATAAATAACTCAAACTTTTGTGATCCGTAAAAATTTCACACTTCTCGCCATAAAGATAATGCCGCCAAATCTTTAAAGCAAAAACCACAGCCGCCAACTCTAAATCATGAGTGGGATAATTTTTCTCGTAGTCCTTCAACTGACGAGAAGCATAAGCTATCTCTTTCCCACGTTGCATCAGTACGGCACCTAACCCCTGCTTTGAAGCATCTGTATACACAACAAAATCTTCAGTACCACAAGAAAGTACTAATACAGGGGCAGAAGTCAACTTATCTTTCAATGCTTGGAATGCTTGTTGACAATCTATGGTCCATTCGAACTTGAGAGACTTCCTCGTCAAACTCGTCAGTGGCAATGGTATTGTAACGCCTTGAAAATTCGAAGATCCACGCGAACCACATGCATGCAATTATTAAATTCTTTGTATTTTAATTAAATTATGTTAATTACATTAATTAATTATGTTGCGTATTTTGACATGTTTAAAATATATTTTTCTACATAGTGCATTAAAATGTATTTTTAAAAAAGGTTAGTCGAGTTGCGATCGAGGAACGGAGACCGAGAGCTGAAAAATAGAAAATATTTTTATTAAATAATTATTTTTAATTATTTAAAATATGGATGAAGTTTTTGCTTATTTTCGAAAATAAGGGGTTTTGAGGTGATTTTATACGCCGGAACGTAATGTTTATCGGTGTTGGATTTTCAACAAAAATACGAACGTTTTTGGAAACCGACTAATAAATTCACAAACTTATTTAAGCAAAATTATTTTTAAATCTTTTTAATATTTTAATTAAGCACTAATGGGTCTAATTTACCTACTTAGTGGGCTTAAGCCTTATTAGTAACTTAATTAAGTATTTAATGTGTTAAACCCCACCCTAAACTCTCATACCTCACGGCCACACACCCCAACAATTTACAAAACCTCCCCCACCTTGAAAAACACACAAAACACTTCACACGATCAGGAATAAAAGCTGGGACCAGGTTGTTGTCATTGTGAATTTGGGGGGGTTTGATTTTGGTCATGAGGGCTAGGCTTGGGTTCGGCTTGGGACCAGGGCTAGCTAGGGACGTGGTTGAGTCAAGGGAAGAGTCATAGCCACACTAGGTGTAATGCTCGAGATTTTATGACGGTAATCTGAGATTAACCAATTGACTTATTGATGTGATTATTGAAAGAGTAGAAAGGACAGGGAAAATCATCGTGTGAGCTTTGCTGAGGTGCGAGGCAGAACACCTTGCATATATGTGCGGAGATGAGGCGCGCATATGCGCGAGCTGTGCGAAAAGAAGAGTGTGCGGACAGAATGTTCGGCGCATATGCGCGAAGATTGGCGCGCATATGCGCGAGGTGACCAGTACCCAAATGTGGATTCCAGAGAAGTTGGCGCATGTGCGCCGAGAGTAGGCGCGCAGAGGCGCGAAGAAGGCAGTAGCCAAAGTGTCATTTCCAGAGGATGTCGCGCATGTGCGCGGAGGTGGTGCGCGCATATGCGCGAACAGCAGAAAAGACGGAGCCGAGACAGATATCTTGCGCATATGCGCTGAAAACGGTCGTGCATATGCGCGAGATGTGCAGTGCATGGAGTTAGCCACATGTTCTTTCATGCAACGTTGATATATATAAATGTTACAATTCCTTCAGCAAATTCAGAAAGAAAAGAGACGCCTTTTCATATTTTAGATTTGTGGTTGTGCAAGATCCGTCCGTCAGAATTTCGATCCGAGTTCAGTACCGTACTCCTCTCGTTACAGGCTTCACACAAACGTAAGTTTTCTTATGTTTTGATATGAGTTGAAAATATGATATTGAAGGAATCAGATATGATTACTATATGGTGTTCTTGAGATATTAGACATCGTATAATCAAAACCGAATTGAAGAACGGATACCGTATGAAATTGTTATGATTTTTCAGTGTTGAGTTGATTGAGATTATACAGATTTGATATCAGATTATGTTTGTCGATCGATTATGAGTTGAGATTGGCATTTATTGGTATTTGTATTGCTGGGTATATTGAGATTATGCAGTTATGCAGTTGAATTATATCCAGTATTGATTTGCGTGGTATATTGATATTGTACTCCTCGATATTGTCATTGCAAGATTGAGTATTGACAACTATGAATTTCCAGACTTCAACTTCGTCAGAACTACGAGAAAGGTGTAAATCAATGTTAGACCCGGATTGATAACTCGAGTCAGATATGACATGAGTTTTCCTAAAATCACATACTTATTTGCTATTGTTTTCAGATATTTGAATTCATTGCAATTATATGCTTATCTTATTGATTTATAGAAAGCATGAATTAGACGATTGATTTGATACAGAGAGTCTTTGGCAGACGTGCCAAAGTCGTGACAGAGTATTGGCAGATGTGCCAGGTCACTAGACGTTGGTTTATATCGATGTTGATTAGGAGCAGATCGGCTTCTATTGCAGATATTCGATATAGTATACCAAAGTCTGGGAATAAGAACGTACCATCATCTAGCTGAGGAGAGTAGGTGAGTTGTTGCGTTCTTATTCAACCGGGATCCCTAGATTAGATGAGTCGAGTCAAGAGTTTGATTTACAGACTTGTATTGATTTATGTTTCGTAGATTACGATTCATGTTTATATAAATGTTTGTGCTTTCGTATATCCTTATATGAATTTCATATTACATTGTTTATATTGGGATATGTTTCTCACCAGAGTTATCCGGCTGTTGTTGTGTTTGTATCTGTGCATGACAACAGATGGGACAGGATCAGGGTCGAGAAAAGGATGAGAGATCGAGATAGAGTGGTGATTCCGGAATTGATGTAGATTTAGCTTTCAACACTTGATATGTAGTTGTTGAACCCTAGTTTGAAATGAATGTATTTCATACAAGATTTGTACTTTTAATTTTGATCTGTATATCAGATTGATTACATTATGTTCCGCACTATATTTAAAAAAAAAAAAAATTTAGACCCAAGTTAATGACTTGATCCATTTATTCCCAAAGAATGATTAAGAAGATGATTAGCGTCTCCGGGTCCCCACACTAGGACTCGATACAAGAGGCTGGGGAGGAGTCTAAGCAAGGTAGGACTCCACCCGAGAGAGATAGCAAAAGTGCTGCGCAGGTTTCAGAAGCTTGTGCAGGGAGGAAGGGCTCGCCCAGGAGGCTTGGGCTGGGCTAGGTTAGGTCCTTGGGGTCCTAAGAAGGTGCACAAGAGGCTGGTTCAGGGTCTGGGTCGGTTGGCTTGGTCTTAGCAACAGAAACAAGAGTCCATGTTCATGTGGGAGACTCGGCCATGACAGGTGCTGCTGGTGTAGCTTCGGTTTTAGGAGCTGGGGTCGAGTCCTTTGAGTTCTAAGGGTCCAGGAGGGTGCCTAGAGGGTCTGGTCATGGGTTGGTGCAGGGTGGCTCGAGCCAAACTCAGAAAACGTTAGGGAGAAGCTCATGGCATCAAGAAAGGCGAGAGGCTGCTGTCTTGTTCAGAGGGTTCGCTACTCGCGTCCAAGGGCTGGGCTGGTCTGGGCAGGGGCTGGGCGTTGTCCAGGGAAGGTTAGGGTCAAGAGGGGTCAGTTGGTTAAGGGCTGGATGGGTCCTAGACTAGGTGGGAGTCCTATTGTTCAAGGGAACACACACACACACACACGTGCAGTACATGGTCAAGTGCCAACAATTTTTTTTGCGGGCCACGACTGGTTTTTCGGGCTGGGTTTGGTCAGTAGGTCCCCAGGTGGGTTGGCTCAGGTTTGGCTCAAGGTGGCTGGACCGTGGCTTTAGTAAATTGGGAGATGGCTCGGGTTGTTCGATAATGTGTCAAATTCAAAAATAATAAAGCTAAAATTGAATCCATGGGTCCACGGGTGTGGCTCCTGGCTTGGAACGGTAGAATAAATATTAAAAATTTTATGTTTAAAGTTTGAGATCAAAATAACGAGTTTTGGATTTATCCGTGATTTAATTGTCGCACGAAACGTTAATTAAAGAATTAATTAAAACACATAGATTTAAGCTTCATAAAATTATGAAAAATTATATTTAAGCTCAAATAATTATTAAAAGTCTAAGTTTGTAATTTGGGAATTTTATACTAAGGTTTGGTTTAATTCGTGATTAAAACGTATTAATTTGTAATATCTAAAGATTAATTTAAAAGTCCTCGATTTAAGCTAAATAAAAATATGAGAAAATTCATGTAAGCTTAAATAATTATTTGGGACATGTTTGAGTCAATTAAATTAAGAAAATGTCAAAAACGTGAAAGTTTACGTCTAGGGGTAAAACAGTCTTTTTACACCTAGAAATTAGTAAACGTCATGACAGTGTCCTGAATGCTGTTTTATATGCTAATATGATTATTTTGAATGTTTATGAATTTTTATATGTTAAATTATGATTTTTAAATGTTCATGGATTTTATGGTTTAATTTATAGACATTTAAAAGAGATGTTGCATGCTTGGTTTAAAAGAAAAACGTTAATGCATCTTTAAATTTTATAAAGTGATGATAATATAAAACGTTGAAGGAAGTGAAGTAATGGTGACTAATACGATGATATGTTGGAGATATCGTGAGGGTTATGGTCTCAGTGGGAACCCGACGATCGTGTTTCCTTGTATACAAATATGAATATGATCGTGTATACGATGATATGTTAATACGTAAGGCCAAGGGCCAGTTGACCGGTGAGAGTGTTGCTGGTGTCCCCGCCGTCCAGTACTATGGTTACATGTAGATGGATCCATCGCCCAACACGTAGACGTAGACGTAGATGAACACGAAAGTCACAATTAATGATCTGAATTCAACGACAGGAAAAAAGAATACGTATATGTTGATGATGATATGAATATGAATATGATGAATAAGGATATGTTTATGATGATATGAAAAAGTTTGTGTTAAAGTTTATGATGTGGGATAATTTTTCTTGTAGTCCTTTAACTGACGAGAAGCATAAGTTATCACTTTCTCACGTTGCATCAGTACGGCACCTAACCCCTGCTTTGAAGCATCTGTATACACAGCAAAATCTTCAGTACCACAAGGAAGTACTAATACAGGGGCAGAAGTCAACTTATCTTTCAATGCTTAGAATGCTTGTTGACAATTTATGGTCCATTCGAACTTGACAGACTTTCTCGTCAAACTCGTCAGTGGCAAAGGTATTGTAACGCCCCGAAAATTCGAAGGTCCACGCGAACCACATGCCTGCAATTATTAAATTCTTTGTAATTTAATTAAATTGTTTTAAATGCATTAATTAATTATGTTGCGTATTTTGACATGTTTAAAATATATTTTTCTACATGGTTGCATTAAAATGTAATTTAAAAAAACGTTAGTCGAGTTGCGATCGAGAAACGGAGACCGAGGGCTGAAAAATAGAAAATGTTTTTATTAAATAATTGTTTTTAATTATTTAAAATATGGGTAATGCTTTTTCTTATTTTCGAAAATAAGGGTTTTGAGGTGATTTTATACGCCGGGACGTAATGTTTATCGGTGTTGGATTTTCAACAAAAATACGAACGTTTTGGCATCCCGGATAATAAATTCACAAACTTATTTAAGCAAAATTATTTTTAATATTTTAATGAAGCACTAATTGGCCTAATTTACCAACTTAGTGGGCTTAAGCCTTATTAGTAACTTAATTGAGTATTTAATGTGTTAAACCCCACCCCAAACTCTCATACCTCACGGCCACACACCCCAACAATTTACAAACCATCCCCCACCTAGCAAAACACACAAAACACTTCACACGATCAGGAATAAAAGTTGGTACCAGGTTGCTGTCATGGTGGTTGGGGGGGGTTCGATTTTGGTCATGAGGGCTAGGCTTGGGTTTGGCTTGGGACCAGGGCTACCTAGGGACGTGGTTGAGTCAATGGTAGAGTCCTAGCAACGCTAGGACTCGAGACAAGAGGCTGGGGAGGAGTCCTAGCAAGCTAGGACTGCACCCGAGCGAGAGAGCAAAGGGGCTGCGCAGGTTTCAGAAGCTTGTGCAGGGAGGAGAGGCTCGGCCACGAGGCTTGGGCTGGGCTAGGTTAGGTCCTTAGGGTCCTAAGAAGGTGCAAAAGGGGCTGGTTCAGGGTCTGGGTTGGTTGGCTTGGTCCTAGCAACAGAAACAAGAGTCCATGTTCATGTGGGAGACTCGGTCATGACAGGTGCTGCTGGTGTAGCATCGGTTTTAGGAGCTAGGGTCGAGTCCTATGGGATCTAAGGGTCCAAGAAGGTGCCTAGAGGGTCTGGTCATTGGTTGGTGTAAGGTGCCTCGAGCCAATCTCAGAAAACGTGAGGGAGAAGCTCATGGCAGCAAGATAGGCGAGAGGCTGATGTCTTGTTCAGGGGGTTCGCTGCTCGCGTCCAGGGTCTGGGCTGGTCTGGGCAGGGTCTGGGCATGGTCCAAGAAGGTTAGGATCATGAGGGGTCAAGTGGTTAAGGGCTGGAAGGGTCCTAGACTTGGTGGTAGTCCTGTTGTTAAAGGGAACACACACACACACACACACACACACACACGTGCAGTACATGGTGGAGTGCCAGCAAGTTTTTGAGCAGGCCAGGGCTGGTTTTTCGGGCAGGGCTTGGTCAGTAGGGTCTGCAGGTGGGTTGGCTCAGGTTTGGCTTGAGGTGTCTCGAGTAAATTGGGAGATGGCTTGGGTGGTTCGATAAGGTGTCAAATTCAAAAATAATAAAGATAAAATTGAATCCATGGGTCCACAAGTGTGGCTCTTGACTTGGAAGGGTGGAATAAATATGAAAAATGTTATGTTTAAAATTTGAGATCAAAATAACGAGTTTTGGATTTATCTGGAATTTAATCGCCGCACGGAACGTTAATTAAAGAATTAATTAAAACACATAGATTTAAGCTTCATAAAATTATGAAAAATTATATTTAAACTCAAATAATTATTAAAACTCTAAGTTTGTAATTTGGGATTTTTATACTAAGGTTTGGTTTAATTCGAGATTAAAACGTATTAATACGTCATATTTAAATATTAAATTAAAAGTCCTCGATTTAAGTTAAATAAAAATATGAGAAAATTCATGTAAGCTTAAATAATTATTTGGGACATGTTAGAGTCAATGAAATTAAGAAAATGTCAGAAACGTGAAAGTTTACGTCTAGGGGTAAAACGGTTTTTACACCAAGAAATTAGTAAAAGTCGTGACAGTGTCCTGAATGCTATTTTATATGCTAATATGATTATTTTGAATATTTAGGAATTTTTATATGTTAAATTATTATTTTTAAATGTTTATGAATTTTATGGTTTTATTATAGAGATTTAAAAGAGATGTTGCATGCTTGTTTTAAAAGAAAAACGTTACATGCATGTTTAAATTTTATAAAGTGATGATAATATGAAACATTGAAGGAAGTGAAGTAATTGTGACTAATACGATGATATGTTGGAGATAACGTGAGGGTTATGGTCTCAGTGGGAACCCGACGATCGTGTTTTTCCTTGTATACGGATATGAATATGTATATGTATACGATGATACGTTAATACGTAAGGTCAAGGCCCAGTTGACGGATGAGAGTGTTGCTGGTGTCCTCGCCGCCCAGTACTGTGATTACATGTAGATTGATCCATCGCCCAACACGTAGACGTAGATGAACACGAAAGTCACAATTAACGATCTAAATTTAACGAAAAGAAAAGAATACGTATATGTTGATGTTGATATGAATATGAATATGAATATGATGAATAAGGATATGTTTATTGAAACGACCTCGAATTTTTTTTTTCTATTCTTAAATCATAAATTCTAATTAAAATAATTTAACATAATCATGGATCAAAATAATTTAACAATTTAAATCTTAAGTTCATAAAATAAAATCCTAAAACATCGACAAACCAAAAATTTCTAAATTGACCTTTGAAAAGATCAACTAACAATAAAAATAAATCATAGAAATATCTCTAAATAAAATCCTTAAAATAAATCTTTAAATCTCTATCTAGCTAGTGCGGAAACATAAAGGCCATCGGGTGTGTACTGCTGCACTCGATCGACTCAATCGTCACCGCCTCCAAAATCATCAAATCCTGCATCATACAAACCTAGTGAGTCTAAAGACTCAGCACACTCTAAACATAAATAGCAAATAATAGATATGCACTCACATGCATTTAAAAATCATATTTTTATTTAAAATAGCTTTTGAAAATAAATATACCATTTAAAATCATTTAAGCATAATTAAATAATAAATTGTAAAATCATTTTAAAATAACTTTAAACATAAATAAATCCTTTAAAAATAATTAAAAATAAGCTTTAAGCATAATTAAATCATTTTAAAAATAACTTTAATCATCATCATAAATCATGTATCATAAAAATCACTTTTATCATAAGCTTTCAATAATATATCATTTTGGGTGAAGTTTGATCCTTGAAATTGACTAGCTTTTATCCTTTGATCGACTTCAGTTTTACCTCCACATGGTCCATGAGGGTGTGCACTAGGCTCCATCGTGGAAATACAATCATCGGTGTGAGAAACCGTATTTTTCGAAGCAAAGCACCTCAAAAAGCTCGGAAAGTAGCTCAAAAAGAAGCCGAGACAATGCAAAACCTTGAAAATTGAGAGTACGTCACTTGGAAAAGAAACCCTTAGCTCAAAAGCTAAAACCCTCAGCTCAAGTAAGTTCATTGATTGTCAGGGAGGAAACCCCTAACTCATGGGCTTAACCCTCAGCTCATAAGCTAAAACCCTCAGCTCAAGGAAGCTCATTGATTGTCGCGGAGGAAATCCCTAGCTCATGAATTCAATATCCTAGCTCAAAGAAGCTCATCCTTTCTTGTCCTAAAAGAACCAAAATGGAGCTAGAAGAAGAGCTAAAGGATTGAACAAATTTAATGTGCAAGAAATGACCTTTGAGTTAACCAAGAAGAGGAGTTAAAGGAGCTAAAGGTTTGGACAAACTTATTGTGCAAGAGATGATCATTGAGTTAACCAAGGAAATGAGCTAAAAGACTAAGACACATTTATTATGTAAGAAATAACCCTTGAGTTGATCAAGGTGACCTTTGATGCTTGGGATGGATTTGACTACATTTATTTCCTTACTTGTGCACCAAGGTGGACGTCCAAATGGCAAGGGAAAAGCCATTTTTTTTGCCTATAAATACTACACCATGGCTGAATGAAAAACACCCCAAAAAGCACCTCAAAAATCCGGTCCTCACTCTCCACAAATCCTCTAAATTTCGGCCAAGGCAAGGAAGAAAGCTTCGTGCAGTCCGAGTGCTTAGAAGATACGTTGAAGTGCTGCTGGATTGACGTCATAAATCTAGGCAAAGTGCTGCCAAAATTCGATCATCATCTGATCAAGATTCATACGTCCAAGCTCGGCTACTTTCGAAATACACCTTGAATTTCAGTAAGTGCGCTTTTGATTAAGTATTTGTTTCTATTTTGAACCTTGAATAAAAGTAATATGATATGCTTATAAGTATGATCATATTTTCGAAAATTGTTACCTGTTATGTTTAAAAATTTCAATCGATTATGTATTTCTTCTATGCTTCGAATTCCTTTGATTCCGCTGTGTCTGTCTAGAAATATGAACTCTGTAAATATGATAAGTTCTGTCTGTTGTCTCTGAATTCTGTGTACACTGTTACGATTCGAAATTGAAATGGGACGAGAATTGTAATTCTGTCTGGCTCCCATTGGTGGATATAAAACCATGTTCTGTCTGGCCTCCATCTGTGGGTATAAAACCGTGTTCTGGCCTCACCCCTTAGAGGACTAACATATTGGGGACAATTTGACCATGGAAATGAGATGAGTAACAGTGTTGTGTCTGTGCTGTCTGAAATTATCTGATTTGCTTCTGAACTATTTCGAATCATCTGAAAAATTGTCTTTTGTTCGAATCGCTTCTGCTATGATGAGTTAAAAGAAATAAGTTTTGAAAGTGTGTTAAAGAAATGTTTTAAAGAATAAGTTCTATATGTATAATTTGAAATCGATCGACCCCCCCACTTGTTGAGTGTTTCCCAAAACACTCACCCCTTACAAATTTCAGATATAAACGAGGAGCAACTGAATGAGGAAGAGCAAGATGCTTTTTGGGGATGGTGAATCAAGGATCTAGATCAAGATTCAAGAATTTTATTTTCCTTTTATTTCCGCTCTGATGTAAATTCGTTTCATTGTCAGTGTAAAGACAATATTATGTAGGAAATAGACTGGTTTGTTTTGATACGAGGCTTAATTGTTTACAAGTAATTAAACAATGCCGAATGTCACCGACGCTTCGGACACGGGACGTGACATTTAAGTGGAATCAGAGCCGCCAGGTTCATAATCCCGCTGGGATTTTGACAGACAAAATTTGACGAAGTCAAATTTTGGCAAAAGGCTAGTGCATTATGAAACAAACTCTCATTCTTTCCAAAATTCTTTGAGAAATTCGAATTCTATTTCCCTCAATCGTTCTGCAAACTCTTGCTATCGAAAATCCAACGACAACATTATTTGTACCTTTCTATCCTTTATTCGATTTTGAAATTTTACCTCAACGGATGCCTTCGTGCTCTTGCTCGTGCTCAATCCCTCTTTCGCAAGCGTCAACATACCATTGAAAACCAAACACAAGAGATTGCAATCCTAAAGGATCAACTCTCTAGAGCAAAAAAAGAGAACAAGAACTCGTAGAGATTAAGAACCTACTACAAAATGATATACAACGTCTCACCCATCACCTTGACTGAGCAGGAGCCACCTCACCCTAACCCTATGTATATGGTACAACTAGTTTCCCTTAGCCGAGAGTGATAATAAGGATTGGAACTTAGAAGGATACTGCTAACTGCCCTCGTCATCGACACAAAGATAGAAAGAAATAACGTTACATCGCCAGGATTCATGGTGCTATGGATAGACTACAAGAACAAAATAACTATATGCACCTTGTCGTGGAAAACGTGGAAGATGAAGCACCTATAGATGTAGTGGAAAAAGAACAGTGATGATGGAAAGATGATAAGGTAGGCTGGACTGGTATTAAGGTTTAATGACATGAAAAGAAAGTAGTGTAACATTTCTTTGGGAGTGTACAGAGATAAGTTGACTTATATTTTTGGTAATACACCTATCTGATATAAGTTGACTTTCATTTTTGAGAATTACCTACCGAAGATAAGCTTCCGACTTAAGATGAAATGTTTGACTCGGGGATAATAAATTATTTATGAAAATATGAGATAAGAATATTCAGATATAAAAGTTGATTTTTGGGACATTTAAATTTGGGTTGTCAAGCAATAAATTTAAATATGTAGGATTTTGGAATATTTATTGAAGGTAAGATACAATAACTTAAGTTAAGAAATTAAGGTCATTACCTTAGGTAAATAACGAGAGTTATGGGATATTGGTGGACATCGAGGAAAGTGTAACATGCATAATAAGTTCTGACTCTTTTTATAATATAAAAAAAATAGGGGGAAGATTTGAGGAGAAAAACATCAAAAGAAACTTGTTTTTGTTAAAGCATGCTAGGCTCATAATCTTGATTTAAAAAAAATTTAGTAAAAGGAAAATTGTCTGAGGAATTAGTTTCTTCCGTACAAGGTTGAAAGAAATTTTAATTAGGTTATAATTATTGGGACTTGAATCAATAAGCTGATAAGGAGTTATGTTCTAAGATTTTATATTGGTTTTAAATTTTGAGATAGTAATCGTGACAATTTTAAGATGGAATAAAAAAAAGTATGGATACGCATATATTCAATGTCGATTTTATTCAATATACTATGGTAAATTTCAACGTCTTTCTGAGAATTGATTGGTGGGACAAGAATCATGCAATGGTGGATTGTCGGGGTAAGAATGCCAAAATCCAATCCAAGAATAAAACGTATTTTATGGCAAGGATAAGGAACGAAAATCCTTCCTTTCTGTTTCTCAGACCTAGAAAGGCAGGGAGTATGGCGAAGAAGTCTAACTAGCAATAATGAGAGAAGCAAAAAAAAAAAAAAGAAATTGAGCTCAAGATATAAAATATTCCTATGGTACGGGGGCTCCGGAAACGTTACTTTGAATTATCTCAGACTGTGAAGTAGAATTCGAAAGTAACTTGATAGCTCGTGCTACACTAAAATCTAAGGAACCCTAGCGAATGGCTTCAGTTGAACTCAAGGACCTAAAAATTCGATTCCAAATTTGTTAGACAAAAACAAATCAGAACAAGTGCCTCTCCTTGGGGAGTTTCAATCTTATTGGTACAGAAGAATGGTGAAAGTACAAGATAGTGTGTCATTCTACAAAGAACTCAATAAGATCAAGAACAAATGTCATCTTGCAAGAATGGATGATTTTTTTCAATCAGTTAAAAGGAGCTAAAATTTTTGTTCAAAGCTTTATCTAAGGTCAGAATACCACAATTGAAGGCCAAGGCAGAGAATATTCCTAAAATAGCCTTAAAAAAAAGACATGGACACTATGAGTTCAGAATAATTTCTTTTGACCAATGTTCCAACAACATTCATAGAACTCATGAACAGAGTGTTCAAGAAATTCCTCGACAAGTTTTTGGTAGCATTTATTGATGACATTCTTGAATATTCAACAAGTGAGGAAGACCGCAAGGAAGATCTTCGTCCTGCTCTATAGATGCTCGGAGAAAAATAACAATATACTAAATTTAGGAAATGTGAATTTTGACTAAAAAGTGTCACATTCTTGGGTCATATAATCTCTGAAATGGGCATATCATTGGGTCACAAGAAGGTGGAGGCAATCATGGACTGGTCTTGACCGAAAACTAGAATAAAAGTTCGAAGCTTTCTGGGATAATTTTGCTATTAAGAAAATGTGTTGAAAAATTTTCTTCCGCTCACCAAGCTCACTCAGAAGAACTCTAAATTCAATTAGAGTGAAGAATGTGAGAAGAGTTTTAGATCCTGAAAAAGAAACTCGCTTATACGCCATTATTAGTACTTCTCGAATAAACCAGGAATTTCACCATTTGCAATGATGCATCAAAAGAAGATTGTGATGTGTTATCATTCTAGAGGGCAAGTAATTGCCTATGCATCGATGAAATTAAAATCATGTGAGAAAAATAATCCAACACATGATATTGAATTAGCCACAATAGTATTTGTGCCAAAGATCCGGAGGATCAAAATTCTTTGGTACCAAATGAGATATATTTACCGATTATCAAAGCATCAAATACCGTTCACACAAAAAGAATTAAACATGAGGAAAAGACGATGGATCGAACTATTGAAAGATTTTGACCTAAGGCTGACAAGATAGCTGATGCGCTAAGCCAAAAGGACTACGTAGTGTTACGGCAAGCAATTTAATCCAATAGAGACCCAAAGTTCTTTCCGATTTTGGAAAATGTTTTCAAAAAGCGATGAGTACCAAGATCACTCTCAGCATGGATTGTCAATCCCAAAGTGATGGACAAACTGAGAATAAAAATACAGGCCCTTGAAGATATTCTTAAGGCATGTGTCACACACTTCGGATGAAATTAAAGTAAACACCCCCTTTTGATTTAATCTGCCGATAATAATAACTATCACGGTACCTGATTGCTCAACTAACTGTTGATAAAGTAGCCGTTATCAAGAAAAAGAAGAAAAAAAACTCAAGGCAGCTCAATATCGACAAAAGACCTGGTCTGATTTAAAGCGAAGAAAGTTGGAGTTTGAAATCGGTGAGAAAGCTTATGTTAAAGTTTCCCTTATGAAAGGAGTGGTTCGATGCAACAAATCTAGAAAGCTAACTCCAAGGTATGTCGGGCCCTTCGAAATACTCGGAAAAGTGGGAAACCTAGCTTATCGGCTGGCTTTACCACCAGGCATGTCAAGGATTGACAACGTCTTCCACTTCTCATAGCTAAGGAAGTATGTTTCATATCCAAGTAGCAATCTTGAAGTTGAACCGCTACAAATCAAAGGAAATATGAATGAGGAAATGAAATATGAAGAAGTCCCTATTCGAGTAATGGACATCAAAAACCAAGTGCTGAGATGCCGAACGCTTCCATATGTCAAGATACAATGGTCAAATTGTAGAGGCCTCTTAATTCGTATTTGAAAATTTGCGAAAAAATTTAAAAATTTTCTCTTTAATTAAATAAAATGCCTCATTCATAATTAGACTGATAAATAAAGTTTAATGTTCAAAAATAGCAGCGAAAGTAAATAATGTTTCAAAACAACAGCTTAAAATAATTCATTGTAATAAAATGAGTTTTACCCAAAAATAATAAATAAACTGATAAATGAGGTTCTCGGGTCCCACTACTGCCGACTCGAGCTGGCTCACTTGTCCCCGCCCTCGGTTCCGACATCATCAGTACCTACAACAATCAAGTCTAGTGAGTCTAAAGACTCAGCATGCATATATCGTAAATAACAAGTAAATAGATAATAATAAAATTACATGCGAAGTGAAAATATCATGTCATGAGGAATTATAGTATTTGCATAATTGAACTGTAAATATCTTATCATGGATAATTATAAATACGTGAATTGTTAGCCCAATAGAGCTATGCAATAAAATAGCCTGGATGATAATTTTGTTGATATTATGTTCTACGCAAGTGGCCCCATGAACTGCACTGAACTGAACTGAACTGACCGGTAACTGACGACAGGGACTGGAAACTGACGACCGGGTGAAATACTAATCGTCTGATCAGACTAATGCCACAGTATACTGGGTGGTACAAAACTGAACTGACCGGTAACTGGCGACCGGGTGAAGTAATAATCCCACAATGGTACAATGGCCGCAAGCAATATCACATAAATCTAAAAAATGAATAATTTCTATTTTATGCACGTAATATAAGTAAATCACGTAATTAAATGTCCTGTATTAATTTTACCAAACGGGTTGGATCGTTCTCAGGCTCGCTGCGACTTAAATCTAACATGAAAAATATGCAATTGATTTTTCTTGACCAAACTTTGTAATTGAATCCAAAAACGAGACAATTACGCCCACTGACTTAGTATTTAATCATGACTCCGAGCCAACCCGAACCAACGTTTAGTCATGCTTAAAATACTCTTAAAAATTATGAAATAATGCTCCTAAATTTACAGTACTCGAAATTTATTGAATGGAGGCCAAAAACGTGAAACGCTATTTCGAGAGTTACTTTGGCACATTGTACCGTAAATTCTCGTACGACCTCTAAAATTATCCGAATCACAAAAGGCCAAATACTTGACCTTCCTAACTCAATGAGGCACTGTTCAGTCCAAGGCCATAGGCTAAAAGCAAACCAAGAACCCAAACAAGCCTCTGAACCGAAGCACCGACTTGCTGTCCAAAAATATAGCAGCATGCTTGCGTTTTTCTTGCGTCGTTTTCGAGGCTACCGGCCATTGGGGCTTGAAACACCGACCAGAACCTCTTGTCAACATCCAAAGGGAAGGTTGGAACCATGGCTAAGGGCCCAAGGTGATGAAACTTAAAATTAATAATTTATTATATGTTAAAACCTATATTTTAAAATTTAAGTTTCATTAAAATTATAAAATTATGTTATTTTAGTATTGTGTGTTTATATTTAAATGTCTTACTAAATATGTTTTATTTTCAGGTTTTCTACGTGTTGGTAAAATAATGATAACTCAAGCTAGAAAATTCAAATGGAGGTGATTCAAATATTTTTGAAATCCTTGAGAAATTATCTACAACTTTGCAGAAGACATGATTGCCTAAAAAGTTGGTTAAGATGATCAAATTGTGAAAATATCAAAAGGAGGACAAATTTACTTTCACCATGACCAGCATATAGTAAAAAAATCATAACTATTTCAATATTTAACCAAATGAGGTGAACCAAGT